>NC_057814.1:376536824-376674906 GCF_018294505.1 Triticum aestivum | reverse complement strand
GCAGCATTGATCGGCTTCAGTTAGCAGCAGTAGCAAAGGAATCGCTCGATCGGGTTCAGTTAACAGCCATCGATCGATCGCTCGGGTTCAGTAACGCGTAGCCTGCAGTTCAATCACTCGGGTTCAGTTAGAGCCCAATGCCTCGCTCGGGTTCAGTTAGAGCCAACGCCTCGCACACGCGCGCGTACGTGTACGAGAGAAACGCGCATCGCTCGGCCCCCGACCTCCCACCGTAACCAGGAACTCCCCGAAATGTTCCTCGCCCTCGCTTCTACCACGGTTTTTTTCGTCATGGACGGCCCAAAGAATGTCATGTAGCTGCGTCTCCGGCCCGCCCAGGATGAAAAGCCCATTTTCTGTCATGATTTTTTGTCATAGAAGTAGGAGCCCACCACATCTATGATGATACTGGGTTTTGTCACAATTATCGTCATAAAAGTGTCATATGTATGACAGAAAAAAATTCGTTCGGCCCAAAATGTCACGGATGTGTCTTTTTTTGTAGTGTTGGCATACTTTATAGAACCTATGGCTGAGGCATAGGGAATGACTTTCATTCTCTCTCTATCTTCTGCCGTGGTCGGGTTTTGAGTCTTACTCAACTTCACACCTTACAATACAGGCTAGAACTCCTTCTTTGACTGATCCAGTTTGAACTCCTTCAAAATCTTGTCAAGGTATGTATTCATTGAAAATCTTATCTAGTGTCTTGATCTATCTCTATAGATCTTGATGCCCGATATGTAAGCAGCTTCTCCGAGGTCTTTCATTGAAAAATTCTTATTCAAGTATCCTTTTATGCTATCCAGAAATTCTACATCATTTCCAATCAGCAATATGTCATCCACATATAATATTAGAAATGCTACAGAGCTCCCACACACTTTCTTGTAAATACAGGCTTCACCGCAAGTCTGTATAAAACCATATGCTTTGATCACCTCATCAAAGCATATATTCCAACTCCGAGATGCTTGCACCAATCCATAGATGGATCGCTGGAGCTTGCACACTTTGTTAGCACCTTTAGGATCGACAAAACCTTCTGGTTGCATCATATACAACTCTTCTTTAAGAAATCCATTAAAGAATGCAGTTTTGACGTCCATTTGCCAGATTTCATAATCATAAAATGCGGCAATTGCTAACCTGATTCAGACAGACTTAAGCATCGTTACGGGTGAGAAAGTCTCATTGTAGTCAACTCCTTGAACTTGTCAAAAACCTTTTGCGACAAGTCGAGCTTTGTAGACAGTAACATTACCATCAGTGTCAGTCTCCTTCCACTGGTGCACGTCGGTCCTAAGCAAACGGTTTAAAACCCCTTTCCGTGACGGCATTTGGAACCGTCGCAAAGTGAGTGTGGGCGATAGGGGAGTCCTTCCCACACGACCCAGAAACCATCGGGGATAGGGCCCCTACAGTACTCCTACTTGTTTCTGCTCGCATTGCCATCGCAGTCGGTATTCTGTGGTGCTACGTTTACGATGTGTGGCCCATCACAAACAGTTCCCTATTATAGAACGTGTATGATGCGCGGTCCATCACAAACGGTTCACCGTTAAGAAGATTAGCTAATTGTCGTACGAGTGTCAGACAGGATTACGAAACATCGGACCGTCGTAACATCGTCGTACACGACAACTATCGCACACGCTATTCTGTGGTGCAACATTTATGATGCATACTTCATCGGATACTGTTCATGGTTGCGAATCATGTACGATAAGGCAACTAACACAAACGTTTAGTTTGCCCGCACCGTTGTGATATTGTCTGACATCGCACACGCTTTGCAAACGGCAACTGTGTGCATGCTTGCACACGTTTCCTCTCTGTGAACCGTCTCGGATTATGGTGCATATCGCAAACGTTTGTGTTTTACCAACCGTGTGTGCTGTAACAACCTGGAGAGCGTAATTTCACCGTAATTTAATTGCTGCTTTTCCAAATTGTACCGGATTTGGATTTCAATTTGAATGTATGCTACAGCTTTATTCATATCCATCAGGTTCAAACAACCAATGCATTATTTGATTCATAGGTACATATGTTCAAGAATTACATAAGAACCAAATAAAGAATGATGAACCATAGTTGTATACTTGTACTATTAAAGACGGTAAAGAAAGAGGCGAAATATATTCTGGTTGCTGAACAAGGTGAAGCGGAATGCCCATATTGTGCCCTCCTCCATGCAGAAGGCATGCACGACTCTAGTCCAACCCCTTGTGATGGCCGACCGCCCATCCTTCACAGTCTTCATGAAAACATCTAGATCATCATCGTGTTCTGGTAGAAATACTTTAACCTTTGCATGCCCACCAATCATGTAGTTTGAGAGGTAATCTTGAGTAAACTGCTTTGGCAACCACTGCAAAGAAATAAGATTTCAGACATTATCATCTAACACAACTCATTATGGGCAGTAAAAAGAAGGCTGCAGAGTTCTTACTTACCATCCTGTAGTTCGCTGTTGTCTTGGATAAAGTGTAAACAAATAGTTTAATTGCCATCTTTGGACCCATTTTACTAACAATCTTTATCAGCTTCCTCACTTGATGCTGGTTCATCGATATCTCATTGCCCCATATGCAGAAAGGGTCAAAACGCGGATCTTTACCAATGACATATGTACCTAAAAGCACCAAGTCAATATTAGAAGATAAACAGCAATGGCACAATGATGTAGTACAACACTCTTTTATAATATGTCTATATACATCCGTATGTGGTATTCCATTTGAAATCTCTAAAAAGACAAATATTTAGGAACGGAGGGAGTATCTTATAACATCCAATATACTCACATATTAGATGAATTAACATATTATATTATGGGCCGGAAGGAGTTTAGTTCGTTCTTAAAATTTATCTGCTACTGTATCCACGGGTTACAGTTAGTTTGAGCTAGTTCCGGCTCAAATAGCCCTAAAGTATATCTAAACATGAGGGCTAGTTTGAGCTAGTTGCATCTATAACCCACCCAAAAAAACTAGTATCCAACCCAAGAGGTGCTAATTGGAGCTAGTTCTCCTAGTGCATTTATTGTCAATCTAACCCTACCATCCAAACAACTCTTTGGATGGAGTTAGTTCAGGGTTAGTAATGAGCTATAAACTAACTCTAACCTCTAGCTAAGTTGAGTATCCAAACAGGGTTGTGTTGTTGTTGTTGTTGCTGCTGCTACTCTTCTACGTATATCTAGACATCATTAGAACATTAATGTAACACTCTTCCTTGTTGCTATGTAGCCTAGGATTGCATATTTAGACATTAAGTACAGTGCATGTTGCTATGTAGCCTCAGATATATTACATATTGCCCTAGTTAACCTAAGGAAAAATGGGTTGCAGATATATTCAGTTAAAAGTCCGATTCACCGATTAGTCCCTTATCAGCCACTGGCCTATATGGTACCAGCTACGGATATCCTGAACAGTGAGCAGATATAAGCCATGGGATGAAACTAACCTCGATGGAAACCAGCAGTTGTTCCCAAAATTGTCCTGTGTAGGTACATCAGGAAGCATGTTAAGCACAACAGGCTAAACATCAACCAAAATTACACATGGCAATCAAAATAATCTCCAAAAGATAGCTTCAGTGTGCAGGTTTAAGCACGCTAGTAAAGCAAAACAAGTGGAAAGGTGTGCTAACTGCAATAGGCCTAACATTTAACAACAAGCAAACATGGTGATTCAAACTGGTATTGTGCCGGTCTAAGTACACTGGTTATGGTTAAATAAAAATGGAAAGGCGTGTTAACTACAAGATGCAGCAACCAAATGTAGTCATTCATAGTGGTATTGTTGAAACTGGTACTGATGAAATTGAACTGCACAGTTCATACTTGCACATATAGAACATCACGTTGTGAATAACTGGAATAAACAAGGCATACTACGAACTACCAAAGATAGCATTTGAAACTGAACATATGCTAACTACAAACAACCGAACAATCAAAAAACTTTAAAAGAGGCATATGCTAGCTATAACAGGCTTAACAGAAAGCATATATATGCATTCCTATCGATATGTTTAAAACTGGATTGATGAAATGTACTGCACAGTAAATAATTGCACATATAGAGCATCACATTGTGAACAACTGAAATAAACAAATCATGGGTTTCCTCACTTGTCACAGATGGGCTCGTTCTCGTGGGAAGAGCACGGACCCTGGATGCGCTCCATGTTGTCGCAGATGGGCTCCTTCCCCTTGGAAGAGCACGGCTGTAGGGTGCCCTCCCTGATGTCGCAGACGGGCGCTTTCCCCTTGGAAGAGCAGATGGGTTGTTTCCCCTTGGAAGAGCCGGAGAGGGTGCCCTCCTCGTGGTCGCCGTCGATGAGGTCTGACTTGGAAGCTGTGGATCCCAAGCCAGCGTCGCAGAACGTGTCCTTCCGAAATGACAAAAGGGGCTCGATAGCTATGTAGAATGGCAAATTGTTGACAGTGAGCCAGAGGAGATCAGCGGCGGGGCCATGGATGAGATCGACGGCGGTTGTACCCGAGGGGTTGGGGGTGGGCCACTTAACCTGTGACACAGCCCGCCTCAGGGCGTCGCTGTCGATGACCTCGATGTCGTAGCCGGCGGACGAGACATGCCCGCATACTCTAGCCCGCTACTTGAGTGCCTGCCACCAGTAATGGTCGTCAGCTTCCTCGACGACGTCGGGCGAAGAGACCGCTATTGTAGCGACCCGACCCGAATGGATCAAGTCTTTGTGCTTAAGTGTCATCCCTGGATCGGTATGCTGACACACACAGTACTCGAGGATTTATAACAGAGGTAAATCACATGTATAAAGTAACGTAAATACTATTACCTCAATCCAAATAGCGGAAGTAACAAGGTTGTGGATTCCCATCAACACCAACGGCAAAGTTGAGTGTAGAAATTGTAACCCTAACGTATCACTTACTCGTCGTAAGATATCCTGCAACATGACACGTTGCAGCCCGAAAACGGGTCAGCACATGGAATATGCTGGCAAATTCACACCATAGAGAAATGATGAACAAAGGCTATCACTACATGCATATATGGCTGGTGGAAAAGGTCTATGGTTATAATGTTTTTGCGAAAAGCCAATTTTTCCCTACTGCAAAGGAATAAATTTTATTTAACTATCATGGTGGTTGTGAAACATTGAGATGGTTGACAGCATCTCAATCCCAATTAAGTATCATCATTAACCCAACAAGATTAATTAAAGTAACATGATGAGATCAATATGAATATCCAAAGACCAGAGACTCAAAATTGTCCATAACCGGGGACACGGCTAACCATGATTAGTTTGTACACTCTGCAGAGGTTTGCGCACTTTTCCCCACAAGACTCGATCTCCTCCGTTGGGATTCTCGCACTTCATGGTGTTTGAGAAACGGATGACCGAGACACAGTCTTTCAGAAGTGTTTGCACCTTACGATGTGATAGACCGTACCAACCTACATCCCCTACATCTGCTAGTCTACCACGTAAGAGTTCACACAACTTAGTCAACTATGCTAGAGCCCATAATAGCTTGCGGCTGCACACGGAAGTTTCTAGCATGAATAATCTCATGATCCCTTTGAACCTGGGTGGCGGTCCAAAAGAAAACAGGCAATCCTGGAATACCCAGGTACCTCAATCCACCCAGATGTGAGTTTTAGTTGCCACCTTAAGGTTAACCATTAATTAACAATCTCACATCTGTCATGGTAACACTCAAACCCAATCCACGTCTACTATCATAGCATAGCAATATGAGCAAACGTAGAAGTATCTCCCAAAGGTTTGATAATAAACAGGGCAATAGGTACTACCTCAACTACTTCCCAATTCCCACAGCTTAATTAGATCCTAACCATGCAATGTTTGAGGGTTGATCTAATGCAATAAAACTGGGTAGTAAAAGAAGTATGATCAAAGTGTTACTTGCCTGCAATGTTGATGAAGATGATTCGCACTCATAACTCTTGATAGTTCTACTCGTCACACTCCGTTTCAATCTATCGTAAGCAAGCAATAGTAACCACACATAAGCAATCACTCAAAAGATCAGAAAGAACGAAGAAGACGATTTGGAAAACATCAACACCAAGCAAATAAATCTTGCAACATAAAACAATTTCTTACAGTACCAAAATTATATGAATTTGGCCTTATCAGAAAGTTTAGGTCACGAGCTTTGATTTGCAAAAAGAAGCAACTAAAACGGAGTTATAAAACTCAAGTTACGATCAAACGAAGTTTGAATTCAAATCTGATCTAATTCAAATTTTAAAATTTCAAAAACATGTTTGAGTTGGATTACTGGATAGAGGGGATCATAACGAAGAAGTGGGCGTTGGTTTCGTTGGATTTGGACAAACGAGCGAAAAGTTGTGAAGGTTTAAAGATTAGGGACTAATTTGTGAAGAAACTAATTACATACGGGTCCCTGGCCGAATTAAACAGAAAAAAATATCTAACGAACGTTCGCTGCCGAACGCTAACTAATGAAAACTGTTCGGTAAAGAACCCTAACTAACGAACGTTCACAGAATAACTAGACTAAAAGAAAAACCGGGTTTCACCGATCGGTCTTTGCGGTTTTACCGGTCGGGGCGGTTTTCCGACGAAAACCGATGGCGGGCGGTTTGCGACGGGCAGCGGAGCGGATCCGGCCGGCGACGAACTTCGGCGCGGGCGTTGGGACGACGGCGGCGTCCGGCGAGTGCGGGCGACGGCCGGGTGGCGCGGTGGCGAGGCGCGACGACGGCGGCGTCCGGCGAGTGCGGGCGACGGCGGCGGATCTCGCAGGCGGCGGCGTGAGGCGAAAAGTGGCGGCACGGCGAGATGCGGGAGAGGGGGCGGCGGGAGCAGAGGGAGAGGCGGGGCCCGGGGCCGCTTTTTAAGGAGGGAGAGGAGGCGATGGCGTGGGCGAGGGGCAAAGGGAGGCGTGCCCGACGCGGTCACGACGGCGGTGGCGTCATGCGGGAGGCGGACAGCGGCGGGAGCTCGGGGACGAGCGGTGCTGGGCTGGGTCGCGGCCTGGCAGGAGCTGGGCCGGCCCAGTCGGCGGGAGAAAAGATTTTTTTAAACAATTTCCAGAAAACAAACAAAAAATAACCACCAAAATAGAAATATACTATAGGCATATAATATATCAAATTTTTCAGAAAATTATTTCCTATAGCATGGGCATTTTTCTAGCATTAAATAAAATCCACACAAATTCAAATAAATCCAAGAGTGTTACTGCTCTACTAAAATCCAATAAAAATCATTTTTAAAATACCAAAATTAATTCAAATTTGTTTCTCTCCAATTTTCTATTGTAGGGAATCATGTGACCCTATTTTCCATGTATTTTATTTTTGGAGAAAAATAATTTGAATAAAACCCAAATAACTCCAAATTAAAAATAATTCCCAAAAGGACTTTGAATTTGATCCTTTGAAACTCCCAACTCATATTTCATATATTATGAAGAAGTCATTTTATCTTCTCTCGTGAAAATCATTGAGTTGCATAAAGTTTCAGAATTGGAAATATTTTCAAATGAAATTCAAATATTTTCAACACCCCTTGTCATTTAAATAAATGGAAGAAGTCATGTCATCTTCTCCCTAGGGTTTTGTGGCGAAAGGAATTTGAATTCATGGAGATCATAAAATTAAAAATGAAAGTTTGGGAAAGTCCTTTTATTCCCTCTCATTTAACTTTCAAAAGTTTCGAATTTCACTCAACTACACACAATCAATCAAATCTGTCTATTTATTATAACATTCCAAAATTTAGAATTTTGGGATGTTACAGCTATACACCTCTTTTACGCCAGTCGCTCCTCGAGCTCCACGGGAAGCGTAGCCGGGCTTAGGCTGCGACGCTCTGGAGTGGGGGATGGGGATGGGGTGAGGATCTGTTGGAAAGGCGGCGTTTGGCAGGCGTCATCTAAGAAACTCAGGGCAGCCTGGGTCTGGAGATCGGTGGGTAAGCTGCACGGGCAAACCGGCAGATGTTGACAATGGAGGCCTTGCGGTGGCGGCGGCGGCAGGGACTTTGCTAGGGTTTCGAGCGAGGGAGGGGGTGTGTGTGTGTGTGCGTGCGCGCGCACGCCCGAGGAGGTTTTGGTGTGTGTGTGTGTGTGTGTGTGGAGGGGGCGCAGGATGTTTGAAGAAATGACGCGGTACTGAAAATTTTACTATGCGGGAGTCAAATGCGGGAGTGAAATGCCGGGCTATTGAAAATTTTGATGATAGTGCATCGCACACGGTCCGGAGATAACAACCGTGTGTTATGAAAAAGAAAAACCCTCGAGGCGTGCAGATATTTTCGATGCAGGTGGGATTGGGAACAAGAAACATCGCACACGGTCCAGAGATAACAACTGTGTGTTATGAAACAGAAAAACCCTCGAAGCGGGTAGACATTTTTGAGAGGGGGAGCCTCGTGGAGCCCAATGTACTGTGTGGATGTGAGCGCGACAGGTGCACCTGCGCGGCACATGGTTAGTTTGAGTGAACCGTGTCTGTTGCGTCATCGGACTTTTCTAATGTTCATAAATTTGGCAAAAAATGACGTGGGAGAGGGTCAGAACACGAACATACTTGCATGTGGACCAAATTTATGTATCAAAAGGGTAGTTTGATTTTCAAATACCAAATGGAACTTCGATGTGGCACCTCTCTCGCAAAGCGCATGGTATTGCTTGCTCCCACCCTCTCGTGTCGGCACGAAGGGAATCCTAAGCTATGAATGCATGCCCCCTCCCCCTCAACCGAGGTTGACCTAGCAAAGTGCGAAGTAGCTAGCAGCCCCCTCCTCCCTCGTGTCGGCACGAAGGGAATCCTAAGCTATATATGAATGCATGCCCCCTCCCCCTCAACCGAGGTTCACCTAGCAAAGTGAGAAGTAGCTAGCAGCCCCCCTCCTCTCTCGTGTCGTCACAAAGGGAAAACTAAGCTATATATGAATGCATGCCCCCCAACCGAGGTTCACCGTAGCAAAGTGCGAAGTAGCTAGCAGCCCCCCTCCCTCGTGTCGGCACGAAGGGAATCGTAAGCTATGAATGCATGCCTTCCAACCGAGGTTCACCTAGCAAAGTGTGAACTAGAGCTAGCAGCCCCCCTCCTCCCTCGTGTCGGCACAAAGGGATTCCTAAGCTATGAATGCATGCCCCCCCAACCGAGGTTCACCTAGCAAAGTGCGAAGTAGCTAGCAGCCCCCTCCCTCGTGTCGGCACGAAGGGAATCCTAGCTAAGCTATCAATGCATGCCCTCCCCCCCAACCGAGGTTCACCCTAGCAAAGTGTGAAGTAGCTAGCAGCCACCCCTCCCTCATGTCGGCACGAAGGGAATCCTAAGCTATGAATGCACATGCCCCCCCCCAACCGAGGTTCACCTAGCAAAGTGCGAAGTAGCTAGCAGCCCCCCCCCCCCGCGTGTCGGCACGAAGGGAATCCTAAGCTATGAGCATGCCCCCCTCCCCCCAACCGAGGTTCGCCTAGCAAAGTGCAAAGTAGCTAGCAGCCCCCCACCCCCTCGTCTCGCCACGAAGGGAATCCTAATTAAGCTATGAATGCATGCCCCCCCAACCGAGGTTCACCTAGCAAAATGTGATGTAACAACCCCCCCCCCCCCACACACACACACACTTTCAGTCGGCGGGCCAGAGAGGCATATATCTCACCAACATGGATCGTAAAACGGACCAAGAATAATCCACCTTGGTCGTACAACCTCTCTCTTGTTGTTGGTCAAAGTGATGTCCATCCATGAGACCCCAGAGATGGGCTAGCTCGCCAATAATCACGCAAGTAGCTAGTCCCCGAAGACAACCACTGCATGCGTGTGGCCCAAACATATGTATGGAGAGGTGTGTTTTTGAGTAACAATGAACAACTTTGATGTGGCACCGTGATTTCGAACTAGAAATCCCCACACCGAGTGAGGGTTAGGTTGACGATGCATATGTATGTTACACCACACTTCAAGCCAACGACGGGGATTCATATATGCATGCATGTGTGCATAGTATATGCGCTCAAACTTAATTAGCTCTGAATCTCACCATGACCTATACTACGATAACACTAACCAAATGAAGAATCCGCCATGGTAACCTATCTTGTTGTTGGTCAAGGTGATCATGGATGTCCACGTGGGCCCACGAATATATAGGCTTGTCGCCGATAACCACGCGAGGGAGTGTATCGTTCGAAGACAACCACTACATGCATATGTATGGAGGTGATGCGTGCATGCATGTTTGAATACACAACATTGATCTGGCGCGTGTGTCAAAAATCATACACTAGCTCCCCACACAGAGCGAGATCGGTTCATGATGGTGTCGTTGTACTAGCCACTTCGACTCGATGGGAGGGATTCATGCGTACACATGCATATGTGTGTGCTCAAAGTGTATCATGCATGTCAGCCCAGAGCAAAAATAATAATCCCCTCCTAAGTCAAATTAACCTCTCTTGTTGTCAGGCAAAAAGAAGTGATGGACCAAGCGGGCCCACAGATGGAAAGCATCGATATCGCTGATAACCGCTTAAGTGGGTGCGAGAGGACAACCACCACCGCTTTGCATGTGGGCCAACATATATATGTTGAATACCCAAAATGCACAACTTTGATGTGCCACATGCCTCAAAAACCGTAAACCATGCACCCACAGAGAGCGAGGTTCATATCAAGCGTACTACATATGATGGTCCCCTTCCCCCCTCTTCACCGCATACTATATGCTCCTGCCGTAATATATGTACAACCCAAAAGAATCCTCATCGATGGTGAAATTAATTAACCTCTCCCGAGGTAGGTCAAAGTGATGCATGCATGCATGCATCGACGATGGCCTCGTGGGCCCACAGATGGAAGCGTCACACGTGAGTGTCCTAGCTAGGATATATATGCATGTGGCCCAAAAAGGTGTTGTGTGATGTTTGAATAACCAATTTCACAATTTTGATGTGGCACGTGCCTCGGTAACCAAAAAGTCCCGACACTGAGTGAGGTGTACTTGTTCACGGACGCATACGTATAGTATATATGCTAGTCCCCTCCCACCTCTTCGACGCGTACTATATACCACCATAACACAAACAAAAAAGATTATACCTTGCTGGTCAAATTAACCTCACTGCCGGCTGTTCGTCAAAGTGATGGACGACGACCTCGCGGGCCCACAGAAAGCATCACACGCGAGTATCGAGTGTCGTGTAGGACAACCATCGACTGCATGTGGCCAAAACATTTATGTATGAAAGGGTTGTGTAATGTTTTAAATAACGATTTCATGACTTTGATGTGGCACCAGCCTGCCTAACAAAACGGCCAACCCACACGGTGGCTCACAACTCGTAGTGTACTGCGAGCCACCCGCCACCCCCAGACGCACACACCCACACACACACCGCGAATCCACCGCAACTACGATGCATGTTAAATTAATTATCCCGCGGTGAACATACATGTTACCAAAGGAGGGACGTTTTAATCAAAAAATTCACAGAGATCATTAAGATGTTTTAGTACATTGATTGACTTTCTATGGGTATAATGTGCAAAATCAAATTTGAGCTACATGCACACGTGACAGTGCACCTAAATGGATTGCAAAAACACATGTGTCTCACTGGGTGCATGTTTACTCCCCGTGCAACAAATTTCAAACATTGAGAATCTTGATTTTTAAATTCTAGTATATCCAAAACTTATTTGAAGTTCATGAAACTTATCGTGTTGTCATATGGACACCAATACAAAGTGGCATTGTACTTTTTTTGTCAAATTTGAGACCAGTTTTGATGTAATCTTTATCTAATTACAGACAGGAGATTATTCATAATTAAGAACCAATATCCCAAACGGATTATTTATTCGAACCGTGAGCGTTAGACCAACAATGGATATGTGCCATGCTTCGGTTAAGCAATAAAGCGGCAGCATTAATCATCCAAATAGAAAAACAATATACGTGCCGCCGCGCGACCCGTGTGGCATGCGAGCAGGCGTGAGTTGACGGGACGCATGCGAGCAGTTCGCCGCGCAGGCAGACGGGGAGGCGTGCGTGCAGGTGTGTGAATTGACGGAGGCGTGCTCGCTGCGCAGTGTCATCGGGAGGCGTGCGAGTAGCTGTGTGAAACTGGTAGGCATGCCAGTAGTCCGGTGCGCAGGCTCACCGGGAGGCGAGCCATCGGTTTGACTGCCGCCCGCCTCTCTCCCACAACTCCCACTACTCCATATTAATGGTGCGCCCGAGCGGCCGCACCCCCATCCTTGCTACGCACATACAATCCTCTCTCTCCGCTTGCAACCTCGACGCTGCTCTCAGTACTCAAAGCCGTCAGTGTATGAGGATGCCGCCGAAGCGCCCCATCAGAGGGAGTGGCGACGCCTGGGCTGCTAAAGCACCGGAGCACGGCGTGGAGGTGGAGACAGAGGTTGCCGTCACTGCCGGCAAGTTATTGCTGCACCCTGATGTCGTCGACGGCGTCGAGCTTCCACAGCCGAAGGCGGAGTTCCACACCGACTCCGACGACCACTCCGGCGACGACTCCGACGACCACTCCGGCGACGACTCCGACGATGACGGACAGCTGGTTAGTTATCTATACCCATTTATGTGTCAAATAGATCATAGGGTTTCTCTGGTTACTCCTGCCTCCCCCTTTCTGGAATAGAAATCATGTGGTTATGTTCTCCCAATCCATGAAATCTGAGTAAGTTTCGTTAGATTCGTGTAGTGTATTGATTGTTTGAATGGTACAGGTGATAAGTGATTAGTTGTTTCATCTATGCAAATGATTTCTTCTAGTAATCCAACTAGGGTTAGTGTTCGTACTAATAATTCCTAGCCAGGACTTGACAATTGATTTTGAATGACCTTCATATGTTTGTGCCATTATTTTCTTCAAGATTGGTTTGTACATAGACGATTGTGCTTAAAAATTGAACCATAATCTCTGAATATGTATAAATAAATAGCCATAAATTCCTAATCCTACTTCACGGCATGTAATCAGTGATTTGATGCCAAATTTGTTTTACTATATGTATAGGTGTTGTCTGACGATGTGGACGGCGAGGATGAAGATGCCCAGAGGAGGTACAAGAGGCGAATCTTGAGGGAGCTTTATGCGGGAATGCATAACATGCGTATTAGGACCTGGAACGACGGCTATGGATGCCCATTTTGCAACCACAAGATTCATGACGCGTATCTAAGTGTTCTTGCGCATGCAAGAGGACAGGCCGTTGGCTCCTTCAAGCAGAAGTATTCTCGCAGGGTGGCGCAGGGCGCGTACGCCGAGTACCTGGAGAAGCTTCAGGATCGTGCCGGCCGCATGTGAGATGAGATGTGGGATGGATCGAACTACGTACGCTTGAGTATGCTTAATGACGGTTGAACTATGCTTATGTATGTGTACGCTTATTATCTATGTCTGAGTATGTTAAATATTTTGCCAAATTTTGGTAAAAATTACAACGGGGGACCAATAAACCAGGACGGAGGTAGTACGTCAATCACACACAGTTCCCAAAATTGGAACCATGTCCAATGACTACCATTTTGCCAGCTGCATCAATCACACACGGTTCGCTCTAGCAAAATGTCGCCCCCAAAATTCTTTGTGGGACAGAAAACCCTCACCACCCAATTCAAAAAAGAAAAAAGAAAACCCTCACCATCCCCACGTCACAAAAACCCTCACCCCGCCCGCCACCCACCTCGGCCCCTCCGGTACGTTCCCCATTCACACCTGCACAAGCTCCTCCGCGTCTATGCCATGGCACCGCCTATCGCGGTGGTAAACACTTAGCTCGACGCATGTCGCCGCCACCAGGCTGCCGGCAAAGCCCACCGCTTTTCGCCACTTCCGCCTGCTGTCGCCTATTGCATCGACTTTCTCGGCGCTGCTCGAGGTTGACCCAGCTCCGCTCGGTTGGGGAATCTGCCATACTGAGGGTTCTTTCTCATGGACGACAAGGTAACTAATTTAACGAGATATTATATCATCTCTTATCCCAGTTTATCTACCTCCTTTAATCACCCGGCGGAAATCGCCGTGAATTCATTTTTATTCGAGCTGATTTGAGGGTTTTCTTTCATTCATAGAATGTACAGTGCGTCGACACTTCAGGACTTGGCGACCGCCGCTAGAGATTCCATCTCATCGTACCAGATAACTTGAGGACGCGCGTGGTATGTTCAATCTCACCCTAAATCGGTTGGCATGGCCTACTTTCCTGAACATATTCTAAATATCGCTACATTTGGATAAAAGGTGCCACATGCACCATATACGTCAAAGGGGATTTTTTCCCTCTTCTTTCTATATTAGGCAAATTAATGATGTATTGTTCTTTCGATTACTCTCATATTTCCATGACATCATGTTTACCCTATCTGTTTAATTATAGACTTTTGTCCTTCGATTTCAACTATTGTACAGTTCTTTCAATTTGGGCCCATATTTGCATGTTACCATATTTTCTTTAACAACCCTACCATTTTCTGCAGGACATCCCTCGCTATGCAACAGATTATGTAGTGCACAATTTTTCCCTTTACATACATCAAGGCTCCACGAATGTCATACTGCGCACAAACCATGGATTTACAATCGTTGCTACTGTAAGACTTGATGAACGTGGTGACTCCTATTTTGGCACTGGCTTTTGGAATGAAATTGCAAAGTTTTATGTACTGAAAGCTGGCACTAAAATTGCACTGCACATAGAAGGGCCTGGTCATGAGATATATGCTAACTTCCCCGACAAAATCATCCATCCAGACTTTGTTCGAAGTAAGTTTTCTTTTCAACTATCTGCATATGTTGACTTACCCAGCAATGTCAAATGAATTGTGTAGTATTTAAGCAACCAATTGTTATTCCCTTATCTTACTATATTCCTACCTAATAACTTCTAGTTACCAATACACTTTTCTATTGCCCTGTTTTAACTAAATATTCCCTGTACTCCCATTTCTATCAGAAAGCGCCGCTGACAAGGAGACTCCGGAGGTGGAGAACGGGGCTGCCAACAAGCGGAGGCGGGGCGAGCTAGAACCGCAAGCGACTCCAGCAGGCCTAGACTTAATCAGCAGCCTCCCCGATGATATGTTGAGAGTCATCATCTCCCTCCTCCCAATCAAATATGGGGCGCGGACAACCCTCCTTTCCCGGCGGTGGCGCCCCCTATGGAACTCCAGCCCTCTCAACCTCATCGACACCCACGAGCTCTGCTATGGCTATCGCAAAAGCTTGGATGTGTTCTCCAAGATCCTCGGCAGTCACCTTGGCCCAACCAAAGGCCTTAGAATGGGCAAGTTCCGTTCCAACGGCAAGGACCGAGCCAAGCTTGACGACTGGTTCCGATCCCCCGCCCTAGATCAGCTCGAGGAGCTCACTTTTGACGATGGGCATATGCGGTCGCTGCCAATGTCCGCACTCCGCCTCGCGCCCACGCTGCGCATCGCCAAGTTCAGGAACTGCCATTTCCCGCCCCTTAATGACGCGCCCGCTCTTATTCTACCACGACTGAAGCACCTTGAGCTCGTCGCCGTCTGCCTCTCAAAGGGTGACATGGAGCGCCTGCTCCGTGGCTGTACTGCACTCGAGTACCTTCGTCTTCAGGCGATCAATGGGTTGAGTACCTTCTAAATCACCTCCATGACTCTCCGGACTATTTATGTGTGTTGCTAGTGCGGCAGGAAGACATCACAAAAGGTGGACCACGGTATGGTCATCAAGGACACACCTGCACTTGAGAGATTACTTGTAGTTGATCAAGAAGGTCCAACAAGAATCAATGTCATTTCTGCGCCGAATTGACAGTGGTGGGCTACTCGTCTGACAAATACTCCGAACTTGTTATTGGATCCACACCCGTTCAGGTACAACAGCCGCCTTCTACCTCTCCTTATACAAATTAAAATTATTTCTAATTTTGAAGATGTTTGTTCGTCTGTCATTCAAAAAATGATTCCGACAAGCTTGACCCCGAAACTGCGCACAGTAAAGGTCTTGATACTAGAATCTATCGGGCCCGACCTAGAGCAAGTTGTCAGTTTCCTGAGATGCTTTCCGTGCCTGGAGAAGCTATATATCGAGGTGATGTTTCTTTCCTATTAAATGTTAACCATAAGGGAGTTCAATTTGTGACACCTTTTTCCAAGTTTACAATGACAATGTACTATGATACTATGATTTATGAAGGTTCTTTTGGAGTATTTCAGTACATACGTGCCCCCCCCATATTGGTTGCTTGATCCATATGGTTACATTCAATAAGCATTTCTCCTTTGGATTCATCTGTACTAGTTTTCTTAGGGAACTTTTCATCCACTCCAACCTCTTGTGAAGAAGGTTAGAATGTAATCAAATGCCCATGTTAATCATGTCAGATCGAAGATGGCATGTCAGTCCATTTTACAAATCCTGCAAACCAAATAGCTAGGCCTGTAGTAATGTCCAAAACTGCATGTAGGCACTAACACGTTTTCTTCTTTTGGAGATAAGATTAGGCCCAGTGGTGGATAATGTGATACAATATAACAATCACGTCGAATGCCTAGATCTGCATCTCTCAGAAATTACTTTGAACTCCTACCGAGGGACCTTACTGGAGATTATATTCGCTAGGTTCTTTGTCCTCAGATCAAGGGTGCTGAAGGAAATGAGGTTTGCCCTACATTTATTTCGCAAAAATGAATGGTCTGTTGATCAGCGGCGCCTGCGGCAGAATGGAGTAGGCTCCAAAAATGCTGAATTTCATTTTGGAACTTCAGATGACAGAGTAATCGGAAGTCATCGGGTCAACCCCATACATGACTTCTTAGTGGCTGACCCCTTTGCAAAAATTGTGAGGTTTCGAAGCCAGACTTAGAAGGGGTGATATTAGTTTGAACCTCTCTGATATCCATGTTCAGCACATCAGCGCGAGCGTTTGCAGCTGATGAGCTGAATTTCATTTCTAATATCAGTTTGAACCTTGTAATCTTCGAATTTGAGCCATATAACTCTGGAATTTGAACCTTGTAACATTTCGAGCTTTTGTGGTACAATCGTTGAAATGGCATCGTATGAGACTCGTATATTTCTAGCACTATTTTGACCTTAATATGCAATGGTCTTAGATTTTATTAACCATTCTCGAATCAGTTTACCTTGTCGATCTCACAGCACATGATCTATATAACTAACTCGACTGCGATCTTCGACAATATTGCACACAGTTGGTTTCTTCCACCGTGTGCACTATAGAGCACAGAATTAATTATCGCACTCGAGTGTCCATCATCACCCTCTTGTGTAACTTTGACCTCATCACCCAAGGGTAAACTTATGACCGAAGTCATTCCACACACTTTGTTACAAAGCTTTTTGCCAATAAACGCCCACGATTTGTCCCTCTTCTAGCCGACGCGTGGCCAAACTAGCCGGGCGGGAAGCTTGCGCGGTAAACAGCGCGGTAGCGCAGGAACAGGCTCTTCGGGCCCACGCCTGGGGTGCGGTGTTGTCAAGCGTGCATTGGATTCTGGAATCCTCCGCTATGAACGCCGTGACAAGACGTGACGATTACAGGCCGGCCGGCCCCCATTTATTACAGCGGCCATTTAACCTACCCTTGTGTCTCTTCAACCTTTCGATCACGCCCCACCATTGCAAGAAGCACACCCACCATAAGAAATTCTTAGAGGGTATCCTGCGCGGCTCCAACGGCGCTCCGAGCGGCTGCCGACGACGAGCAGCAGTTCACCATGCGTGCCGTGGTGGACACCCACAGAAGGTTCATGGACCTCTCGGTGGTGTACACCAACGACCCGGTCTGGGCAAAGCACTCCATCCACATCATGGAGTTGTTGCATGTCGAGGAGAAGTACAAGGTG
Organism: Triticum aestivum; assembly: GCF_018294505.1. Classification (NCBI taxonomy): domain Eukaryota; kingdom Viridiplantae; phylum Streptophyta; class Magnoliopsida; order Poales; family Poaceae; genus Triticum; species Triticum aestivum. The sequence goes on along the minus strand of NC_057814.1, from coordinate 376,657,020 downwards.
GTCGGGTTCGACCTCGAGTACACCCACGCTCGTGTCGGGTCTCGTCCCAAGGTCGCGGTCGCCCATATGTGCATGCTCCACCACATCCTCGTCTACCACTACTGCCTGGCCACAAGGCCTTGAGAGCGTTTCGCCAGGTTTGTCAACAACCCCCACTACATGTTCGCTACGGTGGACATCACCAACGAGGTAAAGGCGCTCGAGAATTTGGGCATCGCCTGCCAGAATCTTGTCGACATCCAGGGCCAATACAAGATCAGGGGTAGCAAGAGCATGAGAAGGACTCACTCATTCACCTCGCCGAGGCCATCATCGAACCCTACTACAGAGACATGAAGGATTCGTGCAACAAGGACAAGCGTGCCTGGCACTCGGCCTGGATGGAGAAACTCAACAAAGCTCACGTCGTGTACGCGGCCAAGGAGGCGTACACGAGCTACGACATGTACATGCGGATCGTTGACATGAGGAAGTCCCTCCTTCCCCAAAACGGCCAGGGATCCAGCCGGAAGCAGAGCAATGGCAAGCGTCGTCGCAACAATAAGTAGATGATTAAATCCTCGTTTCTCCTACTTTAGTATGCATGTAATTGCTTTCTTTGGTGTGTGGAAATGTTATGTGTGTAGTCACTTGTGTAATTGTATGCTTAATTTGGTTATGCAATGCTGTCTTTTTAAGTATATATGTTGATGCTGTAGACAGAGCGTAGATGTTGTGCGGACAAAGAAAATCACATCGCACACGCACTAAACAATGGAACACATCGGTGATGTTTTCATCAATCACTCACAATTGTATACCAGCAATCGTTTGCTCACAACACACACGGCTTGTTAGCAGTAATCGTCTGTGTTGTTATCGGTCTTCGCACACGTCTCCGATTAAAGACCTGTTTGCCTCGTTTCACACACATCTTGTTCATTTGAACCATTTCTGTTCTCATGTCTCAACGCAAACAGTTCATCCGAGTGAACCGCATGCCGTATATCGCACACACCTTTGATATGGCTGACCGTTTCTTTTGTGTTGCCTAATCACAAACAGTCCATACGAGTGAACCGTATGCTGTGTATCGCACACGCCTCCATCTGGCTGTCCGTTTCTTTTGTTCCTCCTCATCGCAAACAGATGATTGAACTGGACCGTATGCCCTTCATCGCACATGCAACTAAAACCTGAACCGTGTTTGATGCATCCTTCATCGCAAACGTTTTACACATTTCCGACGGTTTTCATACAGCACCGTTTGCGCTTATGGCATCGCACACAGTTTCTCGAAGGGTCTCTGATCGTAGTGTCGCATTAGCAGCATCCTGCAGTAGTGTTCTTGAAGAATCATTTATTCTCTATGGCTCGCCGATCATCGGGCAAGTCCAGCAAAGTCCAGACTTTGTTCTCATACATAGATCCTATCTCAAATTTCATGGCCTCAAGCCATTTATCGGAATCTGGGCTCATCATAGCTTCTTCATAGTTCGTAGGTTCGTCATGGTCTAGTAACATGAGTTCCAGAACAGGATTACCGTACCACTCTGGTGCGGAACGTGCTCTGTTCGACCGACGAGGTCCAGTAGTAACTTCATCTAAACTTTCATGATCATCATCATTAGCTTCCTCTCTAGTTGGTGTAGGTATCACGGGAACGGATTTCTCTGATGAGCTACTTTCCAATTCGAGAGAAGGTACAATTACTTCATCAAGGTCTACTTTCCTCCCACTCACTTCTTTCGAGAGAAACTCCTTCTCTAGAAAGGACCCATTTATAGCAACAAAGGTCTTGCCTTCGGATCTGTGGTAGAAGGTGTACTAAAAGGATCGAGAAAAGGTGTCTAGAGGGGGGTGAATAGACTCTTACCAAGAAAATTTACAGTTTCTAATTACTTTAAGTTGAGGTGGAGTTTTAGCACAAGTTTAAACATTCACAATACATATCAAGCAAGCATGACAAGAGTATATGAGCAGCGGAAAGTAAAGCATGCAATTTTCAAGAATGTAAAGGGATGGGATTGGAATGTGCAAACGCAATTGGAGACACGGAGATTTTTGGCGTGGTTCCGATAGGTGGTGCTATCGTAGATCCACGTTGATGGAGACTTCAACCCACGAAGGGTAACGGTTGCGCGAGTCCACGGAGGGCTCCACCCACGAAGGGTCCACGAAGAAGCAACCTTGTCTATCCCACCATGGCCATCGCCCATGAAGGACTTGCCTCACTAGGGTAGATCTTCACGAAGTAGGCGATCTCCTTGCCCGTACAAACTCCTTGGTTCAACTCCACAATCTTGACAGAGGCTCCCAAGTGACACCTAACCAATCTAGGAGACACCACTCTCCAAAAGGTATGGTGTGTTGATGATGAACTCCTTGCTCTTGTGCTTCAAAGGATAGTCTCCCCAACACTCAACTCTCTCTCACAGATTTGGATTTGGTGGAAAGATGATTTGAGTGGAAAGCAACTTGGAGAAGGCTAGAGACCAAGATTCATATGGTTGGAATGGAATATCTTGACCTCAACACATGAGTAGGTGGTTCTCTCTCAGAAAATGTATGTTGGAAGTGTACGCATGTTCTGATGGCTCTCTCCACGAATGAAGAGTGGGTGGAGGGGTATAAATAGCCTCCACACAAAATCTAACCGTTACACACAAATCACCAAACTCGGTGGGACCGAATCACAAAACTCGGTCGGACCGATTTAGTTCATAATGTGACCTTTAGGCATTTCGGGGGACCGATATGATCAACTCGGTGGGACCGATGTGCTAGGGTTAGGGTAAAACCTCATCTCGGTTTGACCGATTACACAAAATCGGTGGGACCGATTTTGGTAATAAGCTAACCAGAGAGTTGGTCAGGCAAACTCCGTGGGACCGATTACAAAACTCGGTAGGACCAAATTTATTGCAACAGGAACCAAAGAGTTTGCAAGCCCATCTCGGTGAGAACGCGATCCCATCAGTGAGACCGAATTGATTAGGGTTTCTGGCAGTGGCTATGTCAAGTGAACTCGGTGGCGCCGGATAGAAAGTTTCGGTAGGGCCGAGTTTGACTTTTGGTTTGGGACATATATGGATATGAGAAAGTGGTTGAGGGTTTTGGAGCATCTCACTAAGCACTTTGAGCAAGTAAGCCATTAAGCAACACCTCATCCCCTTTTAATAGTATTGGCTTTCCTATGGACTCAATGAGATCTTGGATCACTAAAAATAAATGTAGAGTCTAGAGCCTTTGAGCTTGAGCCAATCCTTTATCCTTAGCATCTTGAAGGGGTTCCATATCCTCTTGTCCACGCCACTCCATCTATTGAACTTGTCTGAAATGTACTAGATAAAAACATTATTCCAACAAGAGATATGTTGACATTAATTACCAAAACCACCCAGGGAGCACTTGTGCTTTCAATCTCCCCCTTTTCGGTAATTCATGACAACATACAACAAAGCTTTAGATAAAGATAAAGAGCATAACAAATAAAGCTTTGGAGGGACATGTAACATGCATAGGCTCCCCCTACATGTATGCAGTCATGTAAATATGGAATGTAAGAGCATGTGAATGCATAGACATGACAGAGCAAGCCATGTGTTACATGTATCTTGGCTATATGCATCAGAGCAAATGATATGAAAATATGAAGTGTAACTTCATGTTCATGATTCCTTCTTGCAAACAATGTGTACATTAGCAAGAAATCTTCATGCACATGAGTGTGATGCATATACTTACCTTGTGGTCTTGAGCTGGCTTAGGAATAGATGAACCTGAGTAAACAAGGTTAGATAACACAGATACATCTACTAGACAGAGCAAACAAAAGAAGCCACGAGAGTACCAAGATTGGGATAACATGTAGAGAGTGAGTACTGGGTACTCTATTGGATACATACATGTCCCCAAAGGTAAAAGATGTGCAATGAATTCAAATACTTCCTTCCATGACAGTCTTTCTCCCCCTGAATCTTATATTGGATAATGGGAGAAAGTAGGTAAACAAAATCAGAGCAAAAATAGATCAGATCACAAAAACATAACATAGACATGTCTTTCCCCTCTTAAAGACATGTGACTTCTCTCCTCTTGAACACCAAGCATCTGGGGCATGTGATTCCTCTCTCCCCCTGTTTGAAGTATTCTCTCCCCCTTTTGAAGGAGTAAGCTTTGATGTGATCTCTCTCCCCCTTTGACATCAATTTTTGAGAAGGGGTCTTCTGGAGTGTGAGTCAAATAGGTTTGGTCCTTGAGTCACAGAGCAAAGCAGCATATAAGATGTGATGCTGGTAGAGGACAAGAATCATTGAGTGGAGCTGGAACAAAAGTGCAGAAACAAGTGGCAAATTGTCTTCTCTGCAGTGAAATCGGTGGCACCGAGTTGTGTTGTTCGGTTGCACCGAAAGGGTTCAGTTGGACCGACAGTGACAAACCGATGAGACCGAGTTCAACAAAGAGAAAGAGCAATAGTCACCTCAGCTCACTAGGCAAATAAGATCTCACAAAGATTTGCAAGGAATTAATTGAAGGATTTGCAATGAATTGGATGCAGGGAACGCAGAACAAAAACAGAGAAAATAGAATCTAGATGAAGTTTTTTTTGATAAAGGGAAGGGGAACAAAAATGCAAGGAACAAATGCAAGAATTCAGAGAAACACTAGAGAACTTCATCTAGAGTTGGGCGGTGACAAAGTCACCTATGTTAGAGTATATTGACTAAGGAGTCAAGTGAGAAGACTTGATCATAAGTCATACTCATCGTTTAAGCTCAAAATGGGGTTACCATTTTTCGTTTAAGCATTTGATGTATTCCCATCTTGTTGAGCTGCTTTGACCCATGACTTGGAGTAAAGCTTCTCTAAGATGGAATAACATACCTTGGGTGGTGGTGTTGAACTTGATCATGTGGTTGAACTTGTGTGGAGTGCTCAAGGTTGATGTAGCGCATCATGGTTGGGAGCACCACTCGTAGTCTGAGTTCATCTACCTACATGGGTTAGTCTTGCAAGGAAGAGCACTTGTGTATCCAAAATGACAATCATGAAGCTTGATACCAAATGAAATTTGATATATAGAATTTGTCAAAGGATATGTTGAAGGGTTTCATGCTTCCTTGTCTTCAACCACCATGTTGTAGAGACTTGGTGATGTAGAGATTGCTCAAGATGTGAGTGAGTTGCAATCCCATGGATTTAGATCCAACCAAGTACCTACAAGGGTTAGATAGCATGCAAGGGTACAAATGTATCAAGACATATGATCATAAGAGAAAAGTCAAGGATTAATCATAGGCTCATGCCTTGCATGTATCCACATGGAGTTCCTACTCCAAGTTTGAAGCATCAATGATGTTCAATTCACCTCTCAAATGGCAAAATACTTTCTCATCAAGCAGTTTGGTGAATATATCCGCCAATTGCTTATCGGTACGAACATGCTTAAGATCAATGTCCCCTTTAGCAACATGATCTCGAATGAAATGATGGCGAACTTCAATATGCTTAGTTCGAGAATGTTGCACGGGATTGTGAGCAATCTTAATAGCACTCTCATTGTCACAAAGCAATGGAACATGTTTCACATTGATCCCATAATCTTTAAGAGTTTGGGTCATCCAAAGTAATTGAGCACAACATGAATCGGCGGCAATGTATTCCGCTTCGGCGGTGGATAAGGATACTGAGTTTTGTTTCTTGGAGGACCAAGACACAAGAGATCTACCAAGAAATTGACAAGTACCCGAAGTGGACTTTCTATCAACCTTGTCTCCGGCATAGTCCGAATCGGAGTAGCCAACAAGATCAAAAGAGGACCTCTTGGGATACCAAATGCCAAAATTTGGTGTATGTATTAGGTATCTCACTATCCTTTTCACAGCCTTAGGATGACATTCTTTGGGGGCTGCTTGATATCGTGCACACATGCACACGCTTAGCATAATATCAGGACGGGAGGCACATAGATATAACAATGAACCAATCATAGAGCGGTAAACCTTTTGGTCAACCGATTTGCCATCCTTGATCAAGTCAAGATGTCCACTAGTAGGCATGGGTGTTTTCATACCTTTGCTTCTGCATGTTGAACTTCTTGAGTAAGTCCTTGGTGTACTTTGTTTGAGAAACAAAGGTGCCTTCCTTAGTTTGCTTGATTTGCAGACCAAGAAAGAACTTGAGTTCACTCATCATAGACATCTCAAACTTCTTCGACATTAGCTTTCCAAACTTTCACTAAAATGAGGGTTAGTTGAACCAAATATGATATCATCAACATAAATTTGGCACACAAATAATTCACCATTAACCCTTTTAGTAAAAAGAGTAGAATCTATTTTTCCAATCTCAAAGCCTTTTTCAATAAGGAACTTGGTCAAGCATTTATACCACGCTCTAGGAGCTTGTTTAAGACCATAAAGAGCTTTGTGAAGTTTGTAAACATGGTCGGGTTTCTTAGGATTGACAAAGCTGGGAGGTTTTTTAACATAAACTTCCTCCTCAATTTCACCATTTAGAAAGGCACTTTTAATGTCCATTTGGTACAAGGTAATATCATGGTGATTAGCATAGGCAAGTAAGATGCGGATGGACTCAACTCTAGCAAGGGGGGCATATGTCTCACCGTAGTCCATACCTTCGACTTGAGTGTAGCCTTGGGCGACGAGACGTGCTTTGTTGCGGACGACTTGACCATCTTCGTCTTGCTTGTTGCAAAACACTCATTTGGTACCAATGATGTTGTGGTTGTTGTCGGGCTTCTCGACCAATGTCCAAACTTGATTTCTCTCAAAGTTGTGTAGCTCTTCATGCATGGCGTTTATCCAATCTGGATCTTCCAATGCTTCTTCAACCTTCATAGGTTCAATGCTAGAGATGAGTGAATAATGTTCACAAAAGTTAGCCAAACGAGTTTTAGAGCGAGTGATTCTCCCGGTTTGAATATCATTGAAGATTTGTTCGACTGGATGGTCTCTTGAGACTCTTGCTCGAACTCGTGAGAGCTTTTGCTTGGGTCGGGATGGAACATCTTATTTATCATCTTGTCCTTCTTCTTGGCCTTCTTCATTGTTGACGTTGTCGTTCTCTTGTCGTGGTGGAGAAGGAGGTTGATGAGGTTCATCTTGGTGTGCTTCCTCGTTTTCTTCATCTTGATGTGTCCCACTTGTGGATGCTTCCATGTCAACTCTTGGTTCACCTTGTCGTGAGGTAGAAGCTTCCACTTGGATGGATGAGGTACTCTCCTTCACCTCCGTTGGACGAATCTTGCCAATAGACAAGTCTTGGATAGCTTCCGAAGGGTCTTTGTCTCCTACATCAATTGGCAATTGCTCTACTTGCGAGCCGTTAGATTCATCAAACTTCACATCTACCGTCTCTTCAACCTTTCGGGTGAAATTGTTGTAGACACGGTAAGTGTGAGAGTTTGAGCCATAACCAAGTAGGAAACCCTCATGAGATTTAAGAGCAAATTTAGAACGATGATGGTTATCAAGAATGTAACACTTTGAGCCAAATACTCGAAAGTATCCAACTTGGGGTTTGTTCCGGTGAGTAGCTCATATGCCGTCTTGCCGAGTAGCTTGTGATGATACAAGCGATTTGTTGCATGACAAGCCGTCTCAACCGCTTCCGCCCAAAAGTGCTTTGGAGTCTTGTACTCATCAAGCATCGTTCTCGCCATCTCAATAAGATTTCGGTTCTTCCTCTCAACAACTCCATTTTGTTGAGGCGTGTACGTAGCCGAGAACTCGTGTGAAATCCCTTCTTTGTCAAGAAAGGTATCCACATTTGCGTTCTTGAACTCCGTTCCGTTGTCGCTGCGAATCTTCTTGATCTTCACTTCAAATTGGTTTTGGGCCTTTCTAGCGAAGTTCTTGAAGATCTTTTGGACCTGCGATTTATCACCAAGAAAGAACACCCACGTAAATCTTGAAAAATCATCGACTATCTAGACCAAATGAGTTTCCACCGGGACTCTTGTAGGCATTGGGACCAAAAAGATCCATATGAAGTAGCTCGAGAGGTCTTCTCATGGTCATGATGTTCTTCACGGGGTGACTTCCTCCAACCTGTTTTCCTGCTTGACAAGCACTACACTATCTATCCTTGTCAAATATAACATCTTTCATTCACTTCAAGGATATGATTACCTTTAATAAGCTTATCAAGATTTCGCATGCCCACATGGCCTAACCTTCTAAGCCACAACCAACCTTTCAAAGATTTAGCAATAAAGCAAGTTCTAAGTTGAGACTTTTTAGTGAAGTCAACAATGTAAAGATCACCTCTACGTATACCGATAAAGACCATTTTATGATTATCTCTACGAAACACTTGGCAATCTACTTTAGTAAATAGGACATTGAAACCAAAGTCAGCAAGTCTAGATACGGAAAGTAAATTGTAGCCAAGAGATTAAACGAGCATAACATTTTGTATGGAGCTATCATGTGAGATGGCCACCTTACCAAGGTCAACCACCTTACCCTTTGAGTTATCACCAAAGGTGACGTACTTCCGAGGGCCGTCGTTTTCAGCAAGCTCACGAAACATATCCTTGTCTCCGGTCATATGATCAGTAAATCCACTATCAAGGACCCATTCCTTTCCTCCAGCCATGTAGCCATGAAGATTTGCCATAAGACCAAAGTGTCTCATAGACTCATCGAGATCAAAGTCGCTATCATCATCCTCATCATAGTATCCATGTTCAACTTCATCTTGTAATTGATCATTCCCTAGAGAAGGTGATCCATTAGAAGTATGACCGTAACAATGTTCATCTCTATGGATTCTAATGACTTCAGAAATGATATTGCTAATAATTCCAACATCTCCTTTGGCACGCATGAGATCACGAAGCTCAAACAGGCAATCATCAAACTTAGGATCACTAGTACTCATCCTATTCAAGGCAATAGACTTATGGAGAATCTCATCTAGATTTTTTAAGGAATAATTTGGGAATCGTTCCTCTAGAAATCTCCATATGGTGTAAGCACAATCAAGAGCAGGTAAGCTAGCAATCAAATTTTTGGGCAATCCTCTAACAATAAGATTGATAGTTCTAAGATTGCGAATCATGTCAAGATCCTCATCGGGAGAAGGATGCAAAGGATCACTAGGGGGAATGCAAGGACTAGTAATGTACTTGTTCAAGTGATATTCATTGAAAATCTCAAGCATCTCTTTTTTCCACTCATGAAAGTACTCTCCATCAAGTATAGGCACTCTATGTCTAAGACTCCCCAACGTAGACTCATCCATCTTCCTCCAAAGGTGTTTAAACCAAAGCAATGGAGACCAACACTCTGATACCAATTGAAAGGATCAAGAAGAGGTGTCTAGAGGGGGGTGAATACACTCTTAGCAAGAAAAGTTGCAGTTTTTAATTACTTCAAGTTGAGGTGGATTTTTAGCACAAGTTTAAACATTCATAATACATATCAAGCAAGCATGACAAGAGTATATGAGCAGCGGAAAGTAAAGCATGCAATTTTCAAGAATGTAAAGGGATGGGATTGGAATGTGCAAACGCAACTGGAGACACGGAGATTTTTGGCGTGATTCCGATAGGTGGTGCTATCGTACATCCTATGGAGACTTCAACCCACGAAGGGTAACGGTTGCGCGAGTCCACGGAGGGCTCCACCCACGAAGGGTCCACGAAGAAGCAACCTTGTCTATCCCACCATGGCCACCGCCCATGAAGGACTTGCCTCACTAGGGTAGATCTTCACGAAGTAGGCGATCTCCTTGCCCGTACAAACTCCTTGGTTCAACTCCACAATCTTGACGGAGGCTCCCAAGTGACACCTAACCAATCTAGGAGACACCACTCTCCAAAAGGTAATAGATGGTGTGTTGATGATGAACTCCTTGCTCTTGTGCTTCAAATGATAGTCTCCCCAACACTCAACTCTCTCTCACAGATTTGGATTTGGTGGAAAGATGATTTGAGTGGAAAGCAACTTGGAGAAGGCTAGAGATCAAGATTCATATGGTTGGGATGGAATTTCTTGACCTCAACACATGAGTAGGTGGTTCTCTCTCAGAAAATGTATGCTGGAAGTGTAGGCATGTTCTGATGGCTCTCTCCATGAATGAAGAGTGGATGGAGGGGTATAAATTGCCTCCACACAAAATCTAACCGTTACACACAAATCACCAAACTCGGTGGGACCGAATCACAAAACTCGATCGGACCGATTTAGTTCATAATGTGACCATCAGGCATTTCGGTGGGACCAATCTGATCAACTCGGTGGGACCGATGTGCTAGGGTTAGGGTAAAACCTCATCCCGGTTTGACGGATTACACAAACTCGGTGGGGCTGATTTTGGTAATAAGCTAACCAGAGAGTTGGTCAGGCAAACTCGGTGGGACCGATTACAAAACTCGGTAGGACCGAATTTATTGCAACAAGAACCAGAGAGTTTGCAAGCCCGTCTCGGTGAGACCGGGATCCCATCGGTGAGACCAAATTGATTAGGGTTTCTGGCAGTGGCTATGTCAAGTGAACTCGGTGGCGCCGGATAGAAAGTTTTGGTAGGGCCGAGTTTGACTTTTGGTTTGGGACATATGTGGATATGAGAAAGTGGTTGAGGGTTTTGGAGCATCTCACTAAGCACTTTGAGCAAGTAAGCCATTAAGCAACACCTCATCCCCTTTTAATAGTATTGGCTTTCCTATGGACTCAATGTGATCTTGGATCACTAAAAGTAAAATGTAGAGTCTAGAGCCTTTGAGCTTGAGCCAATCCTTTATCCTTAGCATCTTGAAGGGGTTCCATATCCTCTTGTCCACGCCACTCCATCTGTTGAACTTGTCTGAAATATACTAGATAAAAACATTATTCCAACAAGAGATATGTTGACATTAATTACCAAAACCACCCAGGGAGCACTTGTGCTTTTATGTACCCAATAGTTTCTTTCGGGTATCCTATGAAGACGCACTTCTTCGACTTAGGTTTTAGCTTATCTGGATGAAGCCTTTTGACATAAGCATCGCATCCCCAAACTTTAAGAAAAAGGCAGCTTAGGTTTCTTGCCAAACCACAGTTCATACGGTGTCTTCTCAACGGATTTAGACGATGCCCTATTTAATGTGAATGCAACTGTCTCTAATGCATAACCCCAAAACAATAGTGGTAAGTCGGTAAGAGACATCATAGAACACACCATATCCAATAAAGTACGGTTACGACATTCAGACACACCATTACGCTGTGGTGTTCCAGGTGGCGTGAGTTGCGAAACTATTCCACATTGTTTTAAATGAAGGCCAAACTCGTAACTCAAATATTCGCCTCCGCGATCATATCGTAGAAACTTTATTTTCTTGTTACGATGATTCTCCACTTCACTCTGAAATTCTTTGAACTTTTCAAATGTTTCAGACTTGTGTTTCATTAAGTAGATGTACCCATATCTGCTCAAATCATCTGTGAAGGTCAGAAAATAACGATACTCGCCGCGTGCCTCAACACTCATCGGACCGCATACATCGATATGTATTAAGTCATCAGCTCGCTCCATTGTTCCGGAGAACGGAGTTTTAGTCATCTTGCCCATGAGGCATGGTTCGCAAGTATCAAATGATTCATAATCAAGTGATTCCAAAAGTCCATCTGCATGGAGTTTCTTCATGCGTTTTACACCAATAAGACCAAAACGGCAGTGCCACAAGTATGTTGCACTATCATTATCAACTTTGCATCTTTTGGCATCAATATTATGAATATGTGTATTACTGCGATCGAGATTAAATAAACCATTACATTGGGTGTATGACCATAGAAGGTTTTATTCATGTAAATAGAACAACAATTATTCTCTTATTTAAATGAATAACCGTATTGCAATAAACATGATCCAATCATATTCATGCTCAATGCAAACACCAAATAACATTTATTTAGGTTCAACACTAATCCCGAAGGTAGAGGGAGTATGCGATGGTGACCTTATCAACCTTGGAATCACTTAAAACACACATCGTCACCTTGCCCTTAACTAGTCTCTGTTCATTTTGCAACTCCTGTTTCGAGTTACTAATCTTAGCAACTGAACCGGTGTCAAATACCCATGGGCTACTATGAACACTAGTAAAGTACACATCAATAACATGTATATCAAATATTCCTTTGTTCACTTTGCCATCCTTCTTATCCACCAAGTATTTGGGGCAGTTCCGCTTCGAGTGACAATTCCCTTTACAGTAGAAGCACTCAGTTTCAGGCTTAGGTCCAGCTTTGGGCTTCTTCACGGGAGTGGCAACTTGCTTGCCATTGTTCTTGAAGTTCCCTTTCTTTCCCTTGCCCTTTTTCTTGAAACTAGTGGTTTTGTTAGCCATCAACACTTAATGCTCTTTCTTGATTTCTACCTTCGCTGATTTCGTCATTGCGAAGAGCTCGGGAATCATTTTCGTCATCCCTTCTATATTATAGTTCATCATGAAGTTCTAGTAGCTTGGTGATAGTGACTAGACAATTCTGTCAATCACTATCTTATCTGGAAGATTAACTCCCACTTGATTCAGGCGATTGTAGTACCCAGACATTCTGAGCACATGCTCACTGGCTGAGCTATTCTCCTCCATCTCTGTAGGCAAAGTACTTGTCAAAGGTCTCATACCTCTCGACTCGGGCATGAGTCTGAAATACCAACTTCAACTCTTGGAACGCCTCATATGCTCTGTGGCGTTCAAAACGTTTTTGAAGTCTCGATTCTAAGACGTAAAGCATGGCGCACTAAACTATCAAGTATTCATCATACCGAGCTTGCCAAACGTTCATAACGTCTGCATCTGCTCCTGCAATAGGTTTGTCACCTATCGGTGCATCAAGGAAATAATTTTTCTGTGCAGCAATGAGGATAATCCTCAAATCACGGACCCAGTCCGCTTCATTGCTACTATCATCTTTCAACTTATTTTTCTCTAGGAACATATCAAAAATAAACGGGGAGCTACATCGCGAGCTATTGATCTACAACATAGATATGCAAATACTATCAGGACTAAGTTCATGATAAATTAAGTTTAATTAATCAAATTACTTAAGAACTCCCACTTAGATAGACATCCCTCAAGTCATCTAAATGATACGTGATCCAAATCAACTAAACCATGTCCGATCACCATGTGAGATGGAGTAGTCATCAATGGTGAACATCTCTATGTTGATCATATCTACTATATGATTCACGTTCGACCTTACGGTCTCCGTGTTCCGAGGCAATGTCTGTACATGCCAGGCTCGTCAAGTTTAACACGAGTATTCCGCATGTGAAAAATTGTCTTGCACCCGTTGTATGTGAACGCAGAGTCTATCAAGCCCGATCATCATGTGGTGTCTCAACACGACGAACTGTCGCAACGGTGCATACTCAGGGAGAACACTTATACCTTGAAATTTTAGTTAAGGGATCATCTTATAATGCTACCGCCGTACTAAGCAAAATAAGATGCATAAAAGATAAACATCACATGCAATCAAAAATATGTGACATGATATGGCCATCATCATCTTGTGCTTTTGATCTCCATCTTCAAAGCATCGTCATGATCTCCATCGTCACCGGCTCGATACCTTGATCTCCATCATAGCGTCGTGGTCGTCTCACCAACTATTGCTTCTACAACTATAGCTAACGCATAGTGATAAAGTAAAGCAATTACATGGCGTTTGCATTTCATACAATAAAGAGACAACCAGAAGGCTCCTGCCGGTTGCCGATAACTTTTACAAAACATGATCATCTCATACAAAAACGTATATCATCATGTCTTGACCATATCACATCACAACATGCCCTGCAAAAACAAGTTATACGTCCTCTACTTTGTTGTTGCAAGTTTTACGTGGCTGCTACGGGCTTCTAGCAAGAACCGTTCTTACCTACGCATCGAACCACAACGGTGTTTCGTCAAGTTTGCTATTTTAACCTTCTTCAAGGACCAACTGTAGTCAAATTTGATTCAACTAAAGTTGGAGAAACACACACCCGCCAGCCACCTTTATGCAAAACTAGCTGCATGTCTGTCGGTGGAAGCGGTCTCATGTGCGTGGACATGTAAGGTTGGTCCGGGCCGCTTCATCCCACAATACCGCCAAATCAAAATAAGATGTTGGCGGTAAGCAGTATGACTATCACCGCCCACAACTCTTTGTGTTCCACTCGTGCATATCATCTACGCATAGACCTGGCTCGGATGCCACTATTGGGAAACGTTGCATGGAAAACAAAAAAAATCTACGCACACACAATGATCTATCCATGGAGATGCATAGCAACGAGGGGGGGAGTGTGTCTATGTACCCTCATAGACCGTAAGCGAAGCGTTTAACAACGCGGTTGATGAAGTCGAACTTCTTCGCGCTCCAACCGATCAAGTACCGAACGTACGGCACCTCCGCGTTCTGCACACGTTTAGCTCGGTGATGTCCTCTGCCTTCTTGATCCAGCAAGATGGCGAGGTAGTAGATGAGTTCCGGCAGCACGATGGCATGGTGACGGTGATGGTGAAGTGATCTCCGTAGGGCTTCGCCTAAGCACTATGAAAATATGACCGGGGTGTAAACGATGGAGGGGGACGCCGCACACGGCTAGGCAATTGTCTGTTGTGTGCTAGGTGCCCCCTCCCACATATATATAGGTGGGAGGGAGAGGGAGCAGCAAAGGTGGGCGCCCCAAGTAGGCCGAATCCTACTTGGTGTTCTCCCCAATTCGGCCCCCCCTTTCCTTTTTCACCGGAGGGGGAAGGAAAGAGGATGGAGGAGGGAAGGAAGGGGGAGGCCGAATCCCTCCCCTTCCTTCTCTCTTCCCCTCTTTCCTTTCTCCTCTGGTGCAGACCATATGGGGGCGCAGCAGCCCTTGCTGGCTGCTACGTTTTCCCTCTTGTCCTATTAGGCCCATATCTTTGCCGGGGGGTGCCCGGAACCCCTTCTAGTGATCCGATATGTACCCAGTACCCTCCGGAACACTTCCGGTGTCCGAATACTATTGTCCTATATATCAATATTTACCTCTCGACCATTTCGAGACTCCTCGTCAAGTCCGTGATCTCATCCGGGACTCCGATCAACATTCGGTCACCAAATCACATAACTCATATAATACAAAATTGTCATCAAATGTTAAGCGTGCGGACCCTACGGGTTCGAGAGATGTAGACATGACCGAGACACTTCTCCGGTCAATAACCAATAGCGGAACCTGGATGCTCATATTGGTTCCTACATATTCTACGAAGATCTTCCCTCTCGCACCGGTATGTTACTTGTCCGAGATTCGATCGTCGGTATCTTCATACCTAGTTCAATCTCGTTACCGGCAAGTCTCTTTACTCATTCCGTAATACATCACCTCGTGACTAACTCCTTAGTCGGTTGCTTGCAAGCTTATGATGTGCATTACCGAGAGGGCCCAGAGATACCTCTCCGATACTCGGAGTGACAAATCTTAATCTTGATCTATGCCAACTCAACAAACACCTTCGGAGATACCTGTAGAGCATCTTTATGATCACCCAGTTATGTTGTGACGTTTAACAGTACACAAGGTATTCCTCCGGTATCCGGGAGTTGCATAATCTCATAGTCGAAGGAATATGTATTTGACATGAAGAAAGCGATAGCAATAAACTGAACGATCATTATGCTAAGCTAACGGATGGGTCTTGTCCATCACAATATTCTCCTAATGATGTGATCCCGTTATCAAATGACAACTCATGTCCATGGTTAGGAAACCTTAACCATCTTTGATCAACGAGCTAGTCTAGTAGAGGCTTACTAGGGACACGGTATTTGTTTATGTATTCACACATGTATTGAAGTTTCCGATCAATACAATTATAGCATGAATAATAAACCTTTATCATGAATAAGGAAATATAAAATAACAACTTTATTATTGCCTCTAGGGCATATTTCCTTCACCAGCAACTACCCCTCAGGATTTACCAAGTATGAACTGATCAGTTCAATCTTACCAATACCAGTTGCAATGGCTATATTTTATACGGTTGATGCATTAAGCATTAAA
Source organism: Triticum aestivum (assembly GCF_018294505.1). Taxonomy (NCBI): domain Eukaryota; kingdom Viridiplantae; phylum Streptophyta; class Magnoliopsida; order Poales; family Poaceae; genus Triticum; species Triticum aestivum. Next base: position 376,640,982 of record NC_057814.1, on the reverse strand, counting down.
CACGCCTAACTTGTCTTAGCTATTTTTCCTACTTTTTTTATAGACAACTGGGTCATTCTCTGCTCTAGCAGCACTTGCCTTGCGATGTTTAACTCTGTCAATTTCAATTTACCAGTACCAGTTTCAATAGCTATAGTAGGTTGTCTATAGTTAAACATGCCTTGTTTATTTCAGTACTACACACTGTGTGATGTTCAAGTATGAGTTGTCCAGCTCATTTTCACCAATACCAGCTACAAACTTACAATACATGACTTAGTTTGCTGTTAAGTTCTATCCATTTTTTAATCTTTCCCTTTGCTACCGTGCTACTCTTCGCAATGAAGATATCATTAGAGATGTTGTCATTTCATTTCCATTTGCTATTTGTGGTGGTTGTTAACCCTGTAGTAGTTAACGTGTCTTTCCATGTACTTACGCAAGTCCGCAATGGGCAATGTTTTTGTTTGTCGTCGAGGTTAGCTGCATCCCATGTCTTATAGTATTTTACATCATTTGTGCAATTTCGGTTTAGCTTGTAACATTTACTTGCTTCTTGGGGCGGGCTCTGGCCGAGATCCATGCTTCGAACCGGAGGAACACCTCGCCTCCGCCGCCGTCAACTTGGGGCGGGATCTGGCCGAGATGAAATGCCCCAGCAACTACCCCTTAGGATTTACCAGGTATGAACTGGCCAGTTCAATCTTACCAATACCAATTGCAATGGCTATGTTTTGTACGGTTGATGTATTAAGCATGTTGTAGTAAAAATGCGTAACCCATCTTAGCTATTTTCTCTACCTTTTTATAGGCAACTGGGTCATTCTCTGCTCTAGCAGCACTTGCCTTGCGATGTTTAACTCTATCAATTTCAATTTTATCAGTACCAGTTTTAATGTCCATACTAGGTTGTATGTAGTTAAACGTGTCTTGTTTATTTCAATATTGCATACTGTGTGATGTTCAAGTATGAATTGTCCAGCTCAATTTCACCAATACCAACTACAAACTTACGATACTTGACTTAGCTTGCTATTAAGCCTGTTATAGTAAACAGTCCTATTCATTTTTTAATCCGTTTCTTTGCTACCGTGCTACTCTTCACAACGAAGATATCACTAAAGATGTTGTCGTTTTATTCCATTTCTTATTTTTGGTGGATGTTAATCCTGTTGTGGTTAACATGCTTTTCATGTACTTACGCAGGGCCACAATGGGCAATGTTGTTGTTTGCTGTCAAGGTTAGCTGCATCTCATGTCTTATAGTATTTTACATCATTTGTGCAATTGCAGTTTGTCTTGTAACATTTACTTGCTTTTTGTAGTTACACATGTTAGCAGCATTGATCCACGCTTCGACCCGGAGGAACACCTCGCCTCCGCCGCCGCCGACTTGGGCGGGTTCTGGCCTAGCTGAAGTGCCCCAGCAACTACCCCTCAAGATTTACCAAGTATGAACTTACCAGTTCCATCTTACCAATAACAGTTGCAATGGCTATGTTTTGTATGGTTGATGTATTATGCATGTTGTAGTTAACACGCCTAACCCGTCTTAGCTATTTTCCCTAGCTTTTTATAGACAACTGGGCCATTCTCTACTCTAGCAGCACTTGCCTTGCGATGTTTAACTCTGTCAATTTCAATTTTATCAGTACCAGTTTCAATGCCTATACTAGGTTGTCTGTAGTTAAAGGTGCATTGTTTATTTCAGTACTACATACTATATGATGTTCAAGTACAAACTTACAATACTTGACTTAGGTTGTTGTTGTAGTAAACAGTTCTATCCCTTTTTAATTCGTCCTTGTGCTACCGTGCTACTCTTCGCAATAAAGATATCACTACTAATGTTTTCGTTTTATTCCCATTTGCTATTTTTGGTGGATGTTAACCTTGTTGTAATTACCACTGCCTTTCCATGTACTTACGCAGGGCCACAATGGGCGATGTTGTTGTTTTCCGTCGAGGTTAGCCGCATCACATGTCTTATACTCCCTCCGTTCCTAAATATAAGTCTTCTTAGATATTCCAATATAGACCATATACAGAGCAAAATGAGTTAATCTACATTCTAAACTATGTCTATATACATCCATTTGTACTTCATATTGAAATCTAAAAAAAAGACTTGTATTTAGGAACAGATGGAGTAGTATTTTACATCACTTGTGCAATTGCAGTTTAGCTTCTATTGCAATTGCAGTTTAGCTTCTATCATTTACTTGTTGCCTATAAATGATGTAAAATAATAGAAACTAAACTGCAATTGCACAAAAAAAATTGGTGCATATATGGAGCGCGTGTGTGATAGGAATACCTATCGCACACGGTTATGAAATGGACACGTTGGCGAAAATAGAGGCAACATAGACATTTTACAGTTTTTAACTGTGCGATAACATACCTATTGCAAACACATCGGTAGATTAAAAGTTTGTGATATTCACCTTTTCCACACGAGTATAGCCACGTAATTGTTTCGGATATCTCTCGGATCAGAAACGTAACGTCGAGGCTTAACGTTTCGGATAGGCCGCAACTTCTCATACGTTTATTGTATGGAAATCGTCAGTAGTCGCTCGTCTATCGCCGACGGTTTCTGAGTCGTGTGAGAAGAACCCCCTATCGCACACATAGGCAAGGCGACGGTTTAAAACTTCGTCACGGAAAGGGGGTAAAACCGTTTGTATAGCATGTAACAGTAACATTGGTGGACGCGCGACCCCTCCGTTGGCGCGTCGAGGCCATGGGCGCACCATGGTCATCGTCCGACGCAAACATGGCTCAGCGTGCCCACCGTGTGAGGCAGCGGGTGCGGGAGGCGACGACAACCCTCGTGGCGGTGGACGTCGGCAAGGCGGAGTCGCATTGTTCGGCACCCCGTATGGTGCACCAGTCTAGGCACCGCAACCCCGTCGTGGTGGATGTCGTCGACTCATCCCAAGACGGATCCATCGTCGATCTGACGTCCACCGGCACCGTTTGGGTTACGGGCACCGACGAGGAAGAGTAGGGCATGGGAGACGGCGTCACCTTGAGTCCCGTGAGCCGGCTCGTGTCCCATGCCCTACTCTACCTTGCGGGTGACTGGACTAGCCGGCCGCGGACATGGGCACGGCGGAACCGAGCGAGCTCCGCATAGATTAGGTTTCATGTTGCATGTAATAATATGGATTCGAGGTTTCTAATGTGAGATATCCAGTTGTAGAATCAAATATCTAAGGCGTGACCGGTCGCTGTCCACGGACGCGCCCGGTCACGTACACGGGCGTTTAAGGGGTCTGATTTACCAAGTTCGACTATAGATGCTCTTATATTTTAAAACGGCGCAGCAAAGCGCGCCTAATCCTCTATTTCTTTATGGCAATTTGATTACTTACTTCTACTACCCTTACGCGACCGGCGGACGTGTGCGCGCGCTGCGACTGCGATAGGCGATAGGCATGGCCGTGCAGTGTGGAGAAGCCGGCGGCCGGTTGCCACCCAGCGATATCAACCGTCCACGTACCCCCACAACCCCAACAAAACCAAACCAATTGCCCTTCCCTTATCCTCCCAGGGAAGCGAAGGGAAGGGAAGGAGCCGCAACCGCCCTTATCTCACCGCAGATAATTTAGATTAGATCATTCTTATTATTGCATATAATATAATCACCCTCGTCCAGAGGAGAGTCCCCAGCCTAATAAAATCATCTCTTTCTTCTTCCCCAAAAGGCGAAGCACGAGATTCTGCCCAGAATACCCTCGCCGTTGCGCGCTCGCGGGTATAAATACCGCGCCCGCCACCTCCAACCCGCCACACACACCCCCATACATACACACCGGCCAACGGTAGCCCCCCGCCGCCCCCGCACCACAGATCCTCCCCGCCGGCCGGGAAGTATGGTAGGCCTTCTCCCCCAGACCAATGCGGCGGCGCAGGCCGAGGTCCTCGGCGACGCGTGGGACTACCGCGGCCGCCCCGCCGCCCGGTCCACCACCGGCCGCTGGGGCGCCGCCGCCATGATCCTGGTGGCAGAGCTCAACGAGAGGCTCACCACGCTGGGGATCGCGGTCAACCTGGTCACGTACCTCACGGCCACGATGCACGTCGGCAACGCCGAGGCGGCCAACGTCGTCACAAACTTCATGGGCACCTCCTTCATGCTCTGCCTCCTCGGCGGCTTCGTCGCGGACTCCTTCCTCGGCCGCTACCTCACCATCGCCATCTTCACCGCCATCCAGGCATCCGTGAGTACCCCCCTCCTTTTGACTTTGCTGCTTGCCTGCTTTGCCGTCCCTCGCCGTGCAAGTTTTAACTGCTTGACCCCCTTTTTTTTTCCTAAATAAAAGATCCCGTTCTTTTGGTGGTAGGTTGTTAGTTACTCTTCAAAACCAAAAGAAGAGAAATATCAATCTGTAATTAGTTCTTTTAAATCTGTTTTTTTAACAAGTGGAGCACACGTATTAACTCGATACTGCTGTGAAAAGAACGGCCACCAAACCAACACTGTTTAATCATCATTCATGGGTCTAACATATGCTTCCAAGGTCGCGTATGGGACTATGGTCCTCCGTATGCCACGGTGGATGATTAGGACTACTACTTAAAATCTCCTTCATCCTCTTAATTCGGAGATCAGTAATTCGCATGAGATTAAATCTGAATTTTTCCCATACTATCTTTTTTTTGCAAGGAAGAATTTTATCTCTCTCTTAAGTAGAGTAATAATGTTTTACAAGTTGCGATAGATAGTAATCAAGAAGCATCTATACGTGCAGGGCGTGACGATACTGACGATCTCAACGGCGGCGCCGGGGCTGCGGCCGCCGGCGTGCACGGCGGAGGGCGGCGGGATAGGGACTTGCTCCCGCGCGTCGGGCGCCCAGCTGGGCGTGCTGTACCTTGCGCTGTACCTGACGGCTCTGGGCACCGGCGGGCTCAAGTCGAGCGTCTCCGGCTTCGGGTCGGACCAGTTCGATGAGTCGGACCGCACCGAGAAGTCGCAGATGATGCGCTTCTTCAACTGGTTCTTCTTCTTCATCAGCCTCGGCTCCCTCCTCGCCGTCACCGTGCTCGTCTACGTCCAGGACAACCTGGGCCGGCCCTGGGGCTACGGCGCCTGCGCCGCCTCCATCGCCGTCGGGCTCGTGGTGTTCCTGGCCGGCACCCGCAGGTACCGGTTCAAGAAGCTGGCCGGGAGCCCGCTGACCCAGATCGCGGCCGTGGTCGTGGCCGCGTGGCGCAAGCGCGGCGTCCAGCTGCCCACCGACACCTCCATGCTCTACGACATCGACGTGGGCAAGGTGGCAGCCATCGAGGGGGCCTCGACCAAGAAGAGCAAGCTCAAGGAGCGCATCCCGCACACCAAGCAGTTCCGGTAAGCTAACGAATTAAGCCACGCTCTTGCTTGCTTGACTCATTTGCTACTTCAGTACTAGCATAGTACTTGAGTAGATTATTATGATAATCATGGATGAGATGGGTCAAAGTTGCATGCGTGGCGCCTTAGAAGTCGTGAGAAATACTAGTCCAGTATAGAGACCACATATGGTACTGTTGACTGGCCCGCAGCATGCTACTAGTGGACAAGAAGCTGGTAGTGTAGTGTACTCCCTCCGTTCCATAATGTAAGACTTTTTTTAAGTAGAAAGAGCAGAGGAATAAGGCTGGCCAATTTAGTGTCTCTTAATCATTAAGTTGATAATTCTAAGCTCTACTCACTTGGAATGGAAGGAATGCGAGTTGGTGTTAGATTCAGCTTTTGCACCGCAAGTCTGTCCCCTCCAAATCCGTTCGTCATTTTCTCGCAACTAGGCCTTGCGTACCACGCGCCAACGGTGAATCTAGGACGAAAACGACCCATCCAGGCCCAGGCCCAGGCTAGGGTAGCCAGCCGAATGCTAGTAGGAGTACTACATTTTCTGACCCCTAAGAGACCCACTGACACGCCGGCCCGATCCACTTGCATACTGGTGTGTTTAGGGCGAGTGAGGAGAGGATAACCATGGTTGGCAGGCGACAAATGGCGAGTTTGGCACGCAGCGTACCAATACCAATAATTGCCACTATTCTAGCTATAGCGATGGTACACCGTGCCCCTGTCCCCTCCCTCTTTCCTCTCCTCTCCATCGGTCCACGTCCTGTCCTGTCCTGTGGAACCACCTGCACGCACCCAAGCCTCCTCCCTGCAAGAATACAAGAGGTGTTGCAAGTGCGGTGTGTCATGTCATGTGCTACGTTACGGATTCAGAGACGCCGGATGGGACGCAGTACATGCACTGGACTCATACTGGATACTCCTAGATAGGGATAGGCAGGCTCCTGGAGATATGGTCATATACGGTGGGGAAGGAGGATCGTATCGGGGGCTCTGCTCTGGAGCTTGGTCGGTAGGCAACGCCAAAAACTCTCTGATTTGCCCTGATTTGACGAGACTAGTAGTTATAGGGTTTTGTGTAGGAAACCTAGTCAGCATTTAGCAGACGGCCAAGAAACCGAGGACGGCTATTCCAAATGGGCCTTGTGTTTCGAGTCTACTCCGTTCTTTGCAACCGACGGTTTCTGCAACACCAACAGTGGAGAATTATTAATCCAACTGTTAAGCTAGTCTCAGTTGCCACGGACTTATCAGCAAAAGCAGCTCTGCATTGTCATCCCATAATCTGGCACTTCTCCTATATAGGACTACTGTACAGAAATCATAGGTCGCTGACAAGCGGAAATCAAGTCTTTTGTGCCTGACAAAACAAGCTAGGAGAACGCCAGGGTACACCTCTTTTTCACTTGGAAACGAAATGGAGTTAGCTTCCTTCAGACCTATCATCGTCTTTAAATCTTTTTTGAAACAAGTATCATCATCTTTTACACACACATATACATGACCTGCACAAGTCTTGAAATATTCTATGGTGTTGTTATCAAATCAAACACACACGTTTTGACCGAAACTCCTTTTGCTAATGCTCCACGCCCACGGTAGGCCAGTAGAGAGAGCTAGACGGAAATCACCTCAATTATTAGGTCGGGTGGGTGTTTGTGCAGAGGAGAGGACCGAGACGTGTGCGTACCGAAAGCTTTGCGTGAATGGGGCAGTGGAAAAACGAAAAGGCCCATCAACAGGAGAAGAAACCCCTAGACACAACACAAGAAGAAGAATAGTAGTGGTACGTCGTGTCTCGTGTGTGTACTACTCTACTAGCAGCGAAAGGAAAGTAAAATTGCCCGTTGCTTAGCCATCCCAGTGGTGCTAGCTGATGGGGACAAGAAGATCTAGGCAAACCTTTCTCGCTCACATGCGTCTGCCCTTCCTTTTTGCCATGGCTCGCTTGGAAGCTGGGATCCACGCCACATCTCTCCGGTTCACGCTCGGAAAAGCACTGGAGATCATCCCAATCCCATGGACCATACTTCATCATAGCCAGCCCTCTAAAAGCACTCAAGCCATGTGTTGATTGTGGTTGCCCTCTCTTGGCAAATGGTTGTCTAGGTTGGTGAGGATGATGGGGAAATTAACCCGATCCACCACCTAGTTAATCATTAATCACACCGTTAATTAACCCTTGCTATTCGAGCACTGTTTTTTTAGAAAAAGAGGAATACCCCGGCCTCTGTATCTGGACGATGCATACGGCCAATTTATTAATTATTAACACAAGACCTTACAAAGTCGTACAACAGTAAGACCAAAGCCACCATCTTCGCAACCTCTGTCGCTACTCCTATCTAACTGATGAAGGGGCGCTGATGGTCTGGGCTTAATACCAAACAGACCTCGCAGCCAAACCTAACATCTAAGACCTGAGGTCCCAACCAGGACGCCTGCCGGGTATGGGCACCCACCAGTCTGGCGTGCTCCTCAACCAGGACGCCTGCCGGGTATGAGGCCGCCACAGCCACCTGCCACATATCCATCTTCAGAGCTGTACTGTTGCATCGGCCTTGCCCGGTCTCGCTGCCGCCGACGCCACCACGACGCCAGACAGCGTCGACCTCTTGCGCGTGTCCGTCACCACACATCTGACGCCAAGCCTCCGCTGCTCCATGCCGCCAAGAGCCGCCGCCAAGAATATATAGAAAGAAACACCGCTCCACCGAAAGGGAGGCAGCACATCCCCACCCCTCACCTGCAGACCCTTCCATCCGATCCCAATGTCCTTGGCATCGCCTCCAGGAAGGTTGCGGTGCACGGGGCACCGCCGACGCCCGATCCGCATCGGATCTTGGGCTTTCACCCGGACATGGGTCGGAGTGGAGAGATGGTGCCCTCAGCAGCACCCCCAAGGAGGAAAGCGGCGCCAAAAGCGGCGTCGCCGCTGCCGGCCAGCCAAGGCGGCCAAGGTTTCCCCCGGACACCGATCTGCTCCACCAGAACACACCGGAGGTGGATCCGGCAAGATCCAAACCAAACCGGGGACTAGGAAGGGATGCATGGAAGGGAAGGGGGCAATACCTCCAGATCTGGCACGCCTGCGGCTCGCCGTCCTCACGGCCGAACCCTCATACACGCTGCACGCCACGCCAGCAGGGGCCGCCGCCCTGGATCCGATGGCCTCCGTGAAGAAGAAGCGCCGAAGACCCCGTCGCCACCTTCCCCGGCGGCCGCGCGGGCTTTCCCGGCGGTCGTCTCCGGTGGCGGCGAGGGGGGTGGGGGAGGTGGCGGGAGGTGGCGGGGGAAAACCCTAGACTCCCCCGAGTCGCCCTAGGGGCGACGCGAGGGACGGGAGGGACGTCATTCGAGCACTGTTAATTGACATATTTGATTATAAACAAACAAACGGTCCATCGCTGTTCGCTTCCTTTGCAAAAAGCCGCGTGTTGTGTCTCACGTGTGGAGGTGGACGCTTATAACTTTTTCCGGTGGACGCTTATAATTTTTTCCGTGCCGATCGACCTTGACACGGACAGGGTTATTTGGAGGGTTTTTCAGGGAAAATGGTTTCTTGACAAGTTCCCGCCCATGATTTCAGCTCCATATATGGTGCTGACATGATTCTTTTGTTTAAAATAATCATCATCATCATCACATGATTAGGCTGGCCCAGGTTCTACCTAGGGTAGCATAAACCTGGGCCAGCATAATCATCACCTGCATCACATGAACACAACAGGTTTCCTTCCCTAAATAACTGGACACAACATGTCTTGTGCCTGGTGATGCTAATTGGCTGTCGGTCACCTAAACGTACTTGTTTAATCCCTGTGTGTTCCATACAGATACATACATTCATGAAAGCAAGTTAGCGTCAGGAAGATAAAACTCTGAATACTCCTACTTAGCTGTCGACGATTCCCTTCCAAAGAACTTGGTTGTTCTTGGCTTTGGACCCGTAGGTAGATGCTCGGCCTAGGATGATTTGTTGCTTTTGATTTGTGTGTGTCTCCATCCGACTGCAGAATCTTGTACCTGTGACCACTGCTTTTAGCTTGCACTTGTTGCATCACAGGCTGTAGTGGCCAAAAGTGAAAGGAACGTCGCATGGTCTCTGTGTCAAAAAATATACTCCAGTAACAGCAACTCAACCGTATTTTTTCCGAAATACTTTATTTTTTTGATACGAAACAGCACTTGTTGCTGAAGCTCCTCTAGAACAAAGAAACTAATAGTAGCAATATTTCTTTTATGTGGTTTATTACCATGTCTCATGTCTCATGTCTCATGTCCCATGTGTAACTCTGAAGATACTAGCTTCTGAAACTTGTCACTAGACAACTGCTCGAGTTAGCTTCTCAAATTGCTGAATTTAAACAAAGACGGTTCAATCGATTCAAGTTGATTTCATTTGCACTGTGATCTTTGTCCGTTTCTTTCTTTGTACTATAAAATTAGAGAAAAACGTAGTATAACAGTAGTACTGGTTCTTGTTCTGATAGACCTCAACTTATTTTTGCAGTTTCTTGGACCATGCGGCGATCAACTCGGACCCCGCCGGCGAGCCGACCAAGTGGCAGCTCGCGACGCTGACGGACGTGGAGGAGGTCAAGACGGTGGCGCGGATGCTTCCGATATGGGCGACGACCATCATGTTCTGGACGGTGTACGCGCAGATGACCACCTTCTCGGTGTCGCAGGCCACCACCATGGACCGCCACATTGGCCCCTCCTTTCAGATCCCGGCGGGCTCCCTCACCGTCTTCTTCGTCGGCTCCATCCTCCTCACCGTACCCATCTACGACCGCATCGTCGTGCCCGTATCCCGCCGCCTCAACGGCAACCCGCACGGGCTCACCCCGCTGCAGCGGATCGGCATCGGCCTCGTGCTCTCCATCCTCGCCATGACCTCCGCCGCTCTCGTCGAGGTCAAGCGCCTCCGCGTGGCGCGGGACTCCGCCGTCCCAGCGGGCGCCCCCGTGCCCATGACGGTCTTCTGGCTCATCCCGCAGTTCTTTTTTGTCGGCGCCGGCGAGGCCTTCACCTACATCGGCCAGCTCGACTTCTTCCTGCGCGAGTGCCCCAAGGGGATGAAGACCATGAGCACGGGGCTCTTCCTCAGCACGCTCTCGCTCGGATTCTTCGTCAGCTCGGCGCTCGTCACCGTCGTGCACAAGATCACGGGTGACCGCCGGCCGTGGATCGCCGACGACCTCAACAAGGGCGAGCTCTACAAGTTCTACTGGCTCCTCGCGGGGGTCTGCCTCGCCAACCTCGTCGTCTACCTCTTCGCCGCCAGGTGGTACAAGTACAAGGCCGGACGGCCAGGCGCCGACGGCAGCGTCAACGGCGTCGAGATGGCCGACGCCGAGCCGTGCCTCCACTGACTGACCTCGCGACGCGCCTGTTCGTCCGTTCGTGTTTCTCAATCGGACGGCCTTGATTTCTTCGCATGTTGTATCATACATATAGTATTGGATGCATCGTCGCGCGGTCGTCCACGTGTGCCTACGTGTAGTATAATGGGATTAATAATTTCTTAGAGGTGGGAAATGGGAAAGCTGGCGAAAGGGTTAGCGAGGAGGGAAGGGCGTCGGTGACTGAATGTCGCTGCATTTTGTGAAAATTCCCGCCCAGATGTAAAATCACGCAAATGAATGAAAAGAAAAGAAACTTGTGCTCTTTTGGTTGACCTGGGATTTAGTATGGCAATTTATTTTCTCATGTTAAGTTGGACGGATTATTTAAATAAATCTTAGGCACATTTTTAGAATTTTTATTTACAGAAAACACACTCAACTTTATAGAGTTCAGATTGATTTTTAAACTGATGATTTGGATGACTAACTAAACATGATGACCAGCACACCGAGGGGAGGGGTATCCAAGGATCACCACACACACCCCGTTCCCCCTCCAAGCCACGTCGGTGTGGGAATCGTTAACCATTAACCGTGTGACCCTACAAGTTCGGTAATTGTGGACATGACTCGAAACAAATAATCAACAGCGGGCTCGAAACACCTATATTGATTCTCACATACGCACGAACATATTTCCCAAGCGAACCTTATATTTGTGTACACAATTCCTTTTGCTTAGCAATACTTAACAAAATCAAAGGCGAGACTTTTATCGTTATCCTTGTAAAAGAACTATATTTTTTTGAAAGGCTTATAAAAGAACTATTTGATCACAACACCAAGTTATCCTTGTTACCACCTTTGTTCTCTTCTCTCGTTTCAGTATTTCGGTATCCCGTGACCATATCATCTCTTGTTTAGCCAGACGATAATTATTACTGTAATACCAAGTGGGCCTAGAAAGTATCTCTCCATGCCGGAAGCAAAGTCCCTTGACATATTTTTTTTATGTACCTAAAAGTTACCATTATGATCACTCACTTACGATTATCGTTTGGCAACCCCAAAGTAACCATCAGGTATGAAGGTACACGATATTCTCATGGTCTAAGAATGTGAGTATACGTTAACACATGACATGATAATACTCATAACAAAGTTGCGATGGGATCTTGTAGTATATCATTAGTTGGGTTCATCCAACACTATTGTACAACCAACAATGTGCTCTCGTTGTTGACAATATTCTTGTTACTTTAACAATGCAACACATGAGCTAGTCTTAGAGGGGAAACTAGGAAACTGCTTGGGATTTATATTTCCACACATGCAACTGAGATTTCTCAATTATAGCATAAAAATAAACGTTAATCATGAACATAGAAAATAAAGCAATACTTTATTATTGCCTCTAGGGCATATTTCCAACATCTTCTCTCTCTCTCTCTCCCTCTCTCTCTCTCTCTCTCTCTCTCTCTCTCTCGTTGTGTGTGTGTGTGTGTGTGTGTCTCCCTAACCCCCTCTCTTGATCTCAAGTGCGTTATATTCACAAGAAGGACATAACACTCCAGTAGATTCCTCATGAACTGGTCGTCATTGTTGTTGTTGGTAGTGGCAATGAGGAGGAGGAACCTTGAAAGAGGTTGTCGATGCTCTTGATCTCCTCCCTGTGGTCACCATCACCGTTGCTTGGCGTGGCGTTCACCAACGCCACCACTGTGCCAACTCCTTCGTGTATAGCAAAGATAAAATTAGAAATATCTATCTCCGGATGTATTGTTTTTTATTTCATGTATTTCACAAACGTCATCAAGTAAAGGTAGAGAAGTCATGTTGGCAACAAAGAGAAGATCTAATTCTAGAAACGAAACAAACACCCCTTTTTAGCAAACACACTGGGGGAAACCCCCACTGTTACTCCATTTTCATTAATATTGGTGGAACAGTTACATATTGTTGTACACGGTGAAGATCGAAATATAAAGATCTACAAGTAATCTAGCCATGATTGCATTCCCTCTTTCAAGCTAGGTTTGGCTTTCTTCATGAAGGTATCAAAGTGCACCTTGAAGCAGGCAATGCAGTACTCCATGTTCTTGGTCTTGTTATCAAAAACTATTATGTTCCTGTGTTTACTTAGACTCCAATACTGTTGCGCGTCGGTCCTAAACAAACGGTTTTTAACCCCTTTCCGAGACGGTATTTGAAACCGTCGCCAAGTGAGTGTGGGCGATAGGGGGTCCTTCCCACACGACCCAGAAACCGTCGGGGATATGCCCTCATGGCACACACGCTCGGCAAAATGAGGTCCTGTGCGACCGGCGAGCGCTCAAATACGGAAATACGTACAGTAGAGCTAAAAAATACAATTATACGACGAAATTGTTTCCGGTCGCAAGTACATCCCACACAGTCAGTCCCTACTAAACGTTTCCGTTCGTATGTACATCCCACACAGTCGCTCCAAGGAAAACGTTTCCGTTCATAGGTACATCACACACAATTTTTCCCGTTAAATCGTTTGCGTTATTGAATGTATCACACACGGTCCGTAGAAGAAACTGTGTGGCAAAGGCTGTCCATCACACACAGTTTTACGTGGTAAACGTTTGCGCAAGGTGGCCTAACGCAAACAGTTTTCAAGAGAAAGTCGTGTGTGATTGTTCATTGATCCAACACGGTTTATTCCTAGAAACTATGTGCGTTGCATGTGGCCATCACCCACAGTATTTTTTCAACAACCGTTTGCAATAGCAAAACCGAATTAGCAGGCTAATTCGCCATTAGCAGCCTAATTATCTGATTATTCATAACCCATTTATTAATCTAATTAACATTTCATATTAAGCACACAATATATTTCATTTCCATATTAAGGAAGCAGAATTTCATAATTGAAATACATCAGAGTACAACATGATATAGCTTTAGCACTCAGCTACCCCATTACACAACTGCACCAGCAGCAAGTTCCACATGCAACATGTAGAACCTTTCGAAATTAGCATCATAGACGGTATATAGACAGATACATCTCATCTGGAAAACTGCTGAAGCGGAAGGCGAATATTGAGCCTTCATTCATGTTGAAGGTCTTTGCAACTTTAGGCCAGTGCCTGTGGATGATTGACCGTCCGTCCTTCGTCCTTTTCAGGAACACTTCAATATTGAACCGTGGGTGTTGTATGAAAACCTCCCTCGCCTCCTGACCATAGAGGTGGTTTGAGAGGTAATCATCAGTGAACTGCTTTGGAAAGGCCTGAAAACAAGGATGTGCATAAATATCTTCTCTATATTGGAAATGGGGCAAAGGAATAAAAAAGGCAAGGTATAATAGTTAGTACCATCTTGTAGTGAACTGATGTCTTCTTCATTGTGCAGACAAAGATCTTGTTGTTTTTTGTCGCTAATTTCTTTATCCTAACAATCTTTCTGAGTTTCTTGATTTGATTGATATTCATGGACAACTCATTTCCCCATATGCAAAAAGGGTCGAACAGTGGGTCAAAACCTCTGACAGCAGGACCTACATGTGCAAGACCAAATTGTTAAAAACCAAAATATTAGAATGGTTCCTGCAATTGCACAATAATGTGCTATTAGAGAACGGACCATGCACGTGCTAACCTCGATTGTAAACCTCAGTGCTTCCCATTGTTTCCCTGCAACACATATAAGGTAGTTAGTCATCAGGTTAAGTAAGGGTTCGCATGCTATCAGTAAAATATGTTGATGAAAAATAAGCACATTGCAGATTCATCAGATTAATTCAAGCCACACGGAAAACCCATTTACCCAAACCAAGCATGATTAAGAACTAGGAAATATAGCACTTGTATATGTTTCTCATGTATTAAGTGCAGCCAAATTCGATTTATTCCTCACATGCACAACAATACAAAATTCTACCCACGACAATTGGACATCGCATTGCAGAATTGAACCAAGCAGTTAACTAAACACCACAACAAATGAACCAAACATTAACTGAGCACCACATTGCACAATATAACATACTCCTAATAGAAGATCAGACAGTTAACCAAACAGTTAACTACAGCCAATTGTAGCAATTGTATTTGTTTCTCATGTATTTACTACAGCCAAATTCAATTTATTCCTCACATGGTATACAATAACAGAATGCACCCACAACTATTGAACATCGCATTGCAGAATTGAACCAAACAGTTAACTAAACACCACAACACAAATGAACCAAACGTTAACTGAGCACCACATTGCACAATGTATAACCAAACCAAGCATGCTTGACAACTTGGAAATATAGCAATTGTATTCGTTTCTCATGTATTTTGTAAAGATAAATTCGATTTATTTCTCACATGGAAGACAATACAAAATTGCAGCCTGAAGAATTGAACATCACATTTGCAGAACTGAACCAAACAGTTAACTGAAGACGACAACTAATTAATAAAACAATTAATAAGTGAGCACCACACTGCACGACATATAGAACATATACACTAGAGCAACTGATTGCATGGTAAAATTAGATAGCACAATTCACTAGAATTTGTGAAGGAAAGGCAGGAGCAGCACACGCAACGGGTAAAACGAGCATGCTTAACCGGCGTAGCTAGCAAATGGCAAGGTGCTCCTCCAAGATCTAGGGGTCGGCACAAATGGCAGTCATCGTGACCTCATCCGCACGTGCGGCCGCGATTTGCTTCTCCGCTGCCAAATGCTCCTTAAGATCCTGGCTATACTGCGTGCACCATGGCTTAGGGCGGCGCTTATTTGGTGGAGGGGTCGGTGATTTGGGTGGAAGGTGTCGCGCTTGCGCCGGCGATCGGAGCATGTGGGATGTGGAAGGAGGAGGAAGATGGGGATCGGGTGTGGATTACCTGCCTGGATAGACGAGGTCGATTAGCGTGAAGGAGGGTCACCGGCGAGGAGGCGGCGGCGCTGCAAGCAAGGAGTGAAGGTTTCAACTTGGAAAGGAAGGCGGAAAGGGGGGAAATGTGGCTTTTCGTAAGGGGGAGGGGCGGGGAGGTAGATATTTCCGCGGAAGCCAAAAATTTGGAATCGCTTCAGCCAAAAAACTGGCGCGCAAAGTGTCATCAGACACGGTCCCTTATTAAGAACTATGTACGATATGTGAACATCACAAACGATTCAGATAGCTTAACCCGTGTGTGATGAGTTTGAACGTCAAAAATTTTGGTTCGAATTTCAATGGTTACAGTGGTCATCCACTTCATTGCATAATTTGGGTATACAAAGGAGACTACAGCACACCCACACTTCTTAATCGAGCAAGTTCAGCAATTAAACAGAGCTAGCTGACCTAAACATTACTCTAACAAATTAAAGACCGGCGCTCTTAATTAAACAAAACAAAGAGTACTACTACGGCTGGTGCTCGTCGATCTCCGCCGCCGCCTCCATGTCCAGCTCGCACCCGGCGGTCTCCTGGGGAAGGGGTTCCTTGGCATCCATCGCACCATACTCAGCAAGCATCGCGCCGTCCGCGTCCGCCATCTCTTTGGAAAAGGCCGCCACAAGCTGGGCGTGGGCGGACGCGATCTGGGCTTGGACGGGCTCCGTCGTTGCAAGGTATGCGGTGGAGGAACGGACGGCTGCTCGAACGCTCTCGGTGATTGCCAGCTCTTCGGCCGTGGGTTGCCGACCGTTGTCGGAGAAGTTTCGTTCGATTTGTGCGGTGACCGCCAGGAGCTGGGCGTGGGCGGCCTCGACATGGTCGTGGGCGGCCTCCATCAGGGCTAAGGCCGCCGCTGCGGAACGGGCAGCTGTTGTGCCGCTCTCGCCAGTTCCTATCCCCGAGGCAGATGTTGCTGCCACCACCTGAGAAGCAACAGCGGCCGTTTGGGCTGCCTTTGCCGCCCGGTCGTAGATTGCGGCCGCGCTCATGCACCTTATTAGCACGCGCATGGCGGCTGCGGCCGCGATCTCGCCGGAGTGGGCCACTGAAGTTGCCCTCACGATGCTGGTCCACGTGTCCATCTTTCACCGGCAACGATTGAACAGTGAAATGATATTTGGGGAGCGAGCTAGTGTGCTTGAGACGCCGGCTGTGGACTGTAGCCGATGCACCTTCTCGCGTAAGCCATAGGCGTACTATACACCGATGGTGCTCCAGGATATTTTGTGCTGCATCTCACACGGTTGCTGATAATAAACTGTGTGCGATCTACTTGATTTTTCATCTTGATTTGAATTACATAATGGGGTCACAGTGGCAATGGACGGTGTTTGAATTGCTAGACCTTTTATCTTGAGTGAACATGCAACTATATGTGTGTCGTAAAAGAATTGGAATTATTCAAGGTTCGTTTGAACATTTTATACATTAAATTGGTTTTCTAGACATTTCAGGTGCACAATTCAAATTTGAACTACATGCACATGCTCCAGTGCATATAAATTGGTTGAAAAATCAAATATGTGTCCTTGGGTGCATGCTTAGGTCCCATGCAAGAAATGTGAATGAATTTCAAACACTAGGGCACCGTTGATTGCCGACAAAACATTGAGATGCCTGGTTTTTAAATTCTAGTAAATCCAAAACTCGTCTGAAATTCATGAAACTTGGCATGCTATCATGGAGCGGCATCAACATGCCGTGGTAAATCTTTTTGTCCCATTTGGGGTAGGTTTGGGTATATGCTTCTCACAAACCAGAGCTTCTCACAACAAGCATGATGGTTTTCGGTAGGGAACGTCCCACCTTTGTGGACGAAACGATATCCATTGCCTCTTATTGCTTTCAATTTTTTTTCTTGTGTCAACATAGAACATAGAACAACAGGAGTGTTGTGTGAATTTTTGTGATTTTTCGGGGTTCGTTTGGACATTTTTATGCATTAACTGAGTTTTCAATGCATTTATGTGCATAATTCAAATTTGAACAACATGCACATGCTCCAGTGCATATAATTGGTTGAAAAATCAAATCTGTGTCCTTGGGTGCATGCTTAGGTCCCATGCAATAAATGGGAATGAATTTTAAACACCAGGGCACCGTTGATTGCCGGCAAAACATTGAGATGCCTGGTTTTTAAGTTCTAGTAAATCCGAAACTCGTCTGAAATTCATGAAACTTGGCATGCTATCATGGAGCGGCATCAACATGCCGTGGTAATATTTTGTCCCATTTGGGGCAGGTTTGGGTATATGCTTCTCACAAACCGGAGCTTCCCACAACAAGCATGATGGTTTTCGGTAGGGAACGTCCCACCTTTGGGGAGGAAACAATATCCATTGCCTCTTATTGCTTTCAAATTTTTTCTCGTGTCAACATAGAACAACAGGAGTGTTGTGTGAATTCTTGTGATTTTTCGGGGTTCGTTTGGACATTTTTATGCATTAACTGAGTTTTCAATGCATTTATGTGCATAATTCAAATTTGAACTACATGCACATGCTCCAGTGCATATAAATTGGTTAAAAAATCAAATCTGTTTCCTTGGGTGCATGCTTAGGTCCCATGCAAGAAATGGGAATGAATTTCAAACACTAGGGCACCGTTGATTGCCGGCAAAACATTGAGATGCCTGGTTTTTAAATTCTAGTAAATTCAAAACTCGTCTAAAATTCATGAAACTTGGCATGCTATCATGGAGCGGCATCAACATGTCGTGGTAAAACTTTTGTCCCGTTTGGGGCAGGTTTGGGTATATGCTTCTCACAAACCGGAGCTTCTCACAACAAGCATGATGGTTTTCGGTAGGGAACGTCCCACCTTTGGGGACGAAACGATATCCATTGCCTCTTATTGCTTTCAAATTTTTTCTCGTGTCAACATAGAACAACAAGAGTGTTGTGTGATTTTTTGTGATTTTTCGGGGTTCGTTTGGACATTTTTATGCATTAACTGGGTTTTCAATGCATTTATGTGCACAATTCAAATTTGAACTACATGCACATGCTCCAGTGCATATAAATTGGTTGAACAATTAAACATGTGTCCTTGGGTGCATGCTTAGGTCCCATGCAAGAAATGGGAATGAATTTCAAACACCAGGGCACCGTTGATTGCCGGCAAAACATTGAGATGCCTGATTCTTAAATTCTAGTAAATCCAAAACTCGTCTGAGATCCATGAAACTTGGTGTGCTATCATGGAGCGGCATCAACATGTCATGGTAAATTTTTTTCTCCCATTTGGGGCAGGTTTGGGTATATGCTTCTCACAAACCAAAGCTTCTCACAACAAGCATGATGGTTTTCGGTAGGGAACGTCCCACCTTTGGGGAAGAAATGATATCCATTGCCTCTTATTGCTTTCAATTTTTTTCTCGTGTCAACATAGAACAACAGGAGTGTTGTGTGAATTTTTTTGATTTTTCGGGGTTCGTTTGGACATTTTTATGCATTAACTGAGTTTTCAATGCATTTATGTGCATAATTCAAATTTGAACTACATGCACATGCTCCAGTGCATATAAATTGGTTGAAAAATCAAATATGTTTCCTTGGGTGCATGCTTAGGTCCCATGCAAGAAATGGGAATGAATTTCAAACACCAGGGCATCGTTGATTGCCGGCAAAACATTGAGATGCCTGGTTTTTAAATTCTAGTAAATCCAAAACTCGTCTGAAATTCATGAAACTTGCATTGCTATCATGGAGCGGCATCAACATGCCGTGGTAAAAAATTTGTCCCGTTTGGGGCAGGTTTGGGTATATGCTTCTCACAACAAGCATGATGGTTTTCGGTAGGGAACGTCCCACCTTTGGGGACGAAACGATATCCATTGCCTCTTATTGCTTTCAATTTTTTTCTCGTGTCAACATAGAACAATAGGAGTGTTGTGTGAATTTTTTTTTGATTTTTTGGGGTTCGTTTGGACATTTGTATGCATTAACTGAGTTTTCAATGCATTTATGTGCACAATTCAAATTTGAACTACATGCACATGCTCCAGTGCATATAAATTGGTTGAAAAATCAAATCTGTGTCTTTGCGTGCATGCTTAGGTCCCATGCAAGAAATGGGAATGAATTTTAAACACCAGGGCACCGTTGATTGCCGGCAAAACATTGAGATGCCTGGTTTTTAAATTCTAGTAAATCCAAAACTCATCTGAAATTCATGAAACTTGGCATGCTATCATGGAATGGCACCCGACATGCTGTGGTATTTTTTGTGTCCACTTTGAGAGAAGGCGCACTCGAATAATGACAGCCAACAAAGGCATTTTGAAAAAATAGCTGCCACTATAATATCTCAAATGTTTGTATAATTCAAACCGTGTGCGTTCTGTTAACCTTTCACGTGACGCCATGTGTCTTGGTTTTAATGGCTGTAGGAGGTGTCGTGCGGACAGCTGCTTGACATTGACTGAACGGGAGGCGTGCGAGCGCCATCCGGTGCGCAGGCTGACCGAGAGGCGTGCAAGCTGTCCTCAATGCGCAGGCTCACCGGGAAGCGTGCGAGCTGTACGCTGCGCAGGCTCACTGGGAAGCGAGCCCTTTGACTTCCATGGCCGCCCGCCTTGCTCGCATCCTCTCCATTAATGGCGCCCAAGCCGCAGTTTAATTCGCTTTTTAAATATAAAACACTCATAGCAAATGTTTTACTTAGAACACCCGTATGCAAACTGACAGCTTCCCCAGGAAGCAAAGAGAAAATGTGCCGAGTAGGATTTCTGCAGCTCTTGATCGCAAACGTTTTAGATAGAACACCAGTATGCAAAGTGAGAGCAACGCAGTATTTGTGCATCCCTTCAACGCAAACGGTTGTTTTGGATGACTCGTGTGCAAGCACATACAAACAATTTGGTAAGATTTGTCAATCCTTGTAACACTGCGATTTGTCAAAGTATGAAGCTAAAAATCACTAGCAGTATCTAATTTTTGCAACTAAAATTCAGTAATTAAGCTTAGATTTCATTCATAGATTAAGCAGTCGTTCTTAATTTATACAAACAGTTCAACTCGACAGCTGAATGATACGTCCATTTTGCATCATGCTTTTATATCGATATTTATTGCATTATTGGCTGTTATTACACATTATGTCACAATACTTATGCCTATTTTCTCTTATTTTACAAGGTTTACATAAGGAGGGAGAATGCCGGCAGCTGGAATTCTGGGCTGGAAAAGGAGCAAATATTAGAGACCTATTCTGCACAACTCCAAAAGTCCTGAAACTCCACGAAAGTTATTTTTGGAAATAATAAAATATATTGAGCGGAAGAAATACCAGAGGGGACCCACACCCTGGGCACGAGGGTGGGGGGCGCGCCCCCTGCCTCGTGGGCCCCCTGGTGGCCATCTTCTACTATATGAAGTCTTTCGTCCGAGGAAAAATCATAAGCAAGCTTTCGGGACAAGACTCCGCCGCCACGAGGCGGAACCTTGGCGGAACCAATCTAGGGCTCCGGCGGAGCTGTTCTGCCGGGGAAACTTCCCTCCGGGAGGGGGAAATCATCGCCATCGTCATCACCAACGCTCCTCTCATCGGGAGAGGGCCAATCTCCATCAACATCTTCACCAGCACCATCTCATCTAAAACCCTACTTCATCTCTTGTATCCAATTCTTGTCTCCAAGTCTGAGGTTGGTACTTGTAGGTTGCTAGTAGTGTTGATTACTCCTTGTAGTTGATGCTAGTTGGTTTATTTGGTGGAAGATCATATGTTCAGATCCTATATGCATATTAATACTCCTCTGATTATGAACATGAATATGCTTTGTGAGTAGTTACGTTTGTTCCTGAGGACATGGGAGAAGTCTTGCTATTAGTAGTCATGTGAATTTGGTATTCGTTCGATATTTTGATGAGATGTATGTTGTCTCTCCTCTAGTGGTGTTATGTGAACGTCGACTACATGACACTTCACCATTATTTGGGCCTAGACGAAGGCATTGGGAAGTAATAAGTAGATGATGGGTTGCTAGAGTGACAGAAGCTTAAACCCTAGTTTATGCGTTGCTTCGTAAGGGGCTGATTTGGATCCATATGTTTCATGCTATGGTTAGGTTTACCTTAATACTTCTTTTGTAGTTGCGGATGCTTGCAATAGGGGTTAATCATAAGTGGGATGTTTGTCCAAGTAAGGGCATCACCCAAGCACCGGTCCACCCACATATCAAAGTATCAAAGTACCGAACGCGAATCATATGAACGTGATGAAAACTAGCTTGACGATAATTCCCATATGTCCTCGGGAGCGCTTTTCTCTATATAAGAGTTTGTCGAGGCTTGTCCTTTGCTACAAAAAGGATTGGGCCACCTTGCTGAACTTTATTTACTTTCGTTACTTGTTGCTCGTTACAATTTATCTTATCACAAAACTATCTGTTACCTATAATTTCAGTGCTTGCAGAGAATACCTTGCTGAAAACCGCTTATCATTTCCTTCTGCTTCTCGTTAGGTTCGACACTCTTACTTATTGAAAGGACTACGATAGATCCCCTATACTTGTGGGTCATCACTGAACCGACCAAACTTTTCCCCAATTGTTGCCAACCACGTACTGAAATAGCTAGTTAAACTATATATACTAGCTAATTTTAAGTACGTTGTATA
Source organism: Triticum aestivum (assembly GCF_018294505.1). Lineage (NCBI taxonomy): Eukaryota > Viridiplantae > Streptophyta > Magnoliopsida > Poales > Poaceae > Triticum > Triticum aestivum. The sequence goes on along the minus strand of NC_057814.1, from coordinate 376,618,763 downwards.
GTTCCACCACATCTATAGTCAGATGAACTGAACAAAATAGCCCCTAAATACTACTACTACTGCGGAGGGGCTTTGTACTACTTCCGGCTGCCTCCCCTCTGCCGAGCGCGCTTAGTAAGAGGCGGAGGAGCCTACCGACGAGCTGGACAACCGCAATACGGTGCCTGCTGCTGTTGCAGCTTCAGCGATGCTCACCTCGAACGCCCTCTGCCACTCCATACGACCCCTCTCGAAGCGGTGGTTCTCCTCGTAGATCTCCTGATTCCTCGCCTCTGAGGCGGCGTGTGTTGCGGCCACGACGGCGGTAAGGCTCTTTGCGTGCTCGACGAGGCGCTCCTCCTCCCGCGGTAACTCGGTGTAGCGCGCAAGGTCGCTAACGCACATGCGGGCATCCACCTCCGCCTCCCGCCTTTGGGCGTCGGTGGCGGAGCGGGTGATGACCCCGGCGGTCAACGGTGGGCTGGCAGCCACGGCGGCCGACGACGGGGTGGTGGCCACGACCACCACCTCCCGCCTTCGAGCCGCGGTGGCAGAGCGGGTGATGGCCACAGTGGCCGGCAGTGGGGTCGCGGCCACGACGGCCACCTCCCGCCTTCGGGTGCGGCGGAGCGGGCGATGGCCCTGGCTTTCGACGGTGGTGTGGCGGCAACGGCGGCCGGCAACAGCTGCCGACGGGCACCGGCGGCGGAGCGTGTGGTGGGTGTTCTGCGCACACCCAATAGGGACGCCACGCGCACTACACTACGCTGGGGACTGAGCCGCCGCGGTGTAGCCTCCCAGCTAGAGCTGTCCTCTGATGACGGCGGAGTGGCTGAGCGACGACGATGGACCGGTGCCATTGGCGATTGTGGGAGAAGCAGACGAGATAAGCTACAGGGAGGGAGGGGAAAATGCGATGCGGGACTCGCCGGCCGTGAGGGTTTTTATAGTAGGCCGGTAAGCATTGGGATTTTGGGGGATTTCACCGAGTTGGGCGGGAAGCTTGCGCGGGAACCCGCGAGGTTGCGCGGGAACAGGCTCACTGACGATTCATTGGCGCCACCGTTTGGCCAAAAGAATGCCCCTGCGCGCTGCGCAAGCTTGCGCTGTAAGCCGTCTGCGGCAGCGGGGTGACAAGACGTGTGAGAGGAGAACGAAAGGCCACGTACACATATGGTTAATAAAAAAACGTTTGCGATTTAATTACCTACTATACCACCGTCCTGGTTTATAAGTATGATTTAACTAATAAAATACGAATGCATGTCGCCAAAGATTATATAGTTGGATTTGTATTTGAACATAGTTTCCAATTATATAATTTTTAAAACATGCATTAACATTTTGTTGGTTAAATTTGAGGGCAAAGTATGGCACAGAATATAAACGAGACTATAGACTAGACGGAGGTGGTAGCACACGGCCGCTCTCTACGTAGCGACGCAACTGTCGGCCGGCTTGTAGGAGACCATTTCCTGCGTGTTCAACTGCTCTATGCATGTGGTTGCTTGCGGTTCAGGCGGCCGCGGCGCGCTCTGCTCTCGCGTCCCTCCGGGTGCTCTGCCCTCGTCCCTCCACGCGCGCTGCCAGTGTTTGGGGCCGGCGCGCGATCATGCACGTTCGTGTGCAAGCGGTTGCGCCAGGCACGGCGCGACGATGCAGTTACCCGCTGCAAAAACTGCCATGCGGACGCGCCGAGAATCCACGCCGCCTGGCCCCCTTTTATTCCCGCGCCCATTTACCTTCATCTCTCGTCTCACATGACACAATAAGCACACCCACGAGGACACATACAAAGAGGACATCCAGCGGTTCCAATGGTGCTCCCCGTGGCTCCAATGGTGCTCCCAGCGGCCGACGACGACAGCGGCGGGCAGTTCACCACGCATCACGTAGTGGACACCCACGTGAGGGGGAAGGCCCTCTCGGTGGTGTACACGAATGATCCGGTCTCGGTGGAGAGCTCCATCCAAACTATGGAGCAGTTCCTTGCCGAGGACAAGTACCGAGTGGCCGGCTTCGACCTCGAGTACACCATCGGTCGTGCCGGGCACGATCAGAAGGTTGCCGTCGCCCAGTTGTGCGTGCGGCATGACGTCCTCGTCTACCACTACCACCTTGCCACAAGGCCTTAGGAGCGTTTCTCCAGGTTTATCAACAGCTCCGACTACAGTTTCGCTACGCTGGACACCACCAACGATCTAAAAGTGCTCAAGGTTTCGAACTTGAAATGCCCGAATCTTGTCAACATCCAGCACCACTACAAGGTCTGGGGCAGCGAGAAAAACAAACTAAACTCCCTGGTTGACCTCACCTCGGCCATCATCGACCCCTACTGCGCGAAGATGAAGGAAAAGAGCAATAAGGACAAGAACGCCTGGCACAATGTGTGGCATGAGAGACTGGATGAACAACATGTCAAGTACGCGGCCATGGACGCGTACACAAGCTACGAGATGTAGAGGCAGATCGTTGACATGAGGAACTGTCTTCTTCCTGACCCAGATGAGGGATCGAGCCACATAGCAGTGGCAGGAGCGTTACAAGAAGTAGATGACTAGACGATCGTTTCTCCTACTTTAGAATGCATGCAATTGTTTATTGAGGTGTGTGCGAATGATCTGTATAGTGACTTATGTAATTGGATGTTTATTTCAGTTATATATATACATGTTATTCTACTGTAGACAGAGCAATTCACACGGCTTATTAGCAGCAATTGTCTGTGTTATTATTGGTCTTCGCACACATTTCTGATTACGGACCTGTTTGCCGCGTATCACACACATCTTGTTCAGTTGAACCGTTTCCATTGTGTTGCCTAATTACATATAGTTCATCCCAGTTAACCGTATGTTGTATATCGCACACACCTTCATCTGGTTGCCCGTTTGTTTTGTTCCTCCTCATCCCAAACAGTTAATCGAGCTGAACTGTATGCCTTGCATCGCACACGCAACTAAATTCTGAACCATGTTTGATGCATCTATCATCGCAAACGCTTTGCACCTTTTTTGACGGGTTTTTTACACCACCGTTTGCGATTATGGCTTCGCACATAGTTTCGTCGAAGGTCTCTGATCGTACTGTCACGTTTGGACCATCCTGCAGTAGTACAACACCATGCTATTAGCCATTCTTTGAAACATTGTTATTTCTTCTCTTCTCATCCATGAACACTTTTGTGAGATCATAATCAGTGTTCCATTGGAATCCAATAGCCAACCAGAAGTTCTAAATTAAATCACAACTAAAGAATAGGTGCATTAGATGCTCATTTGGTTCATCCTCACATAATACACATCTTCAAGTCTCAATGTGGAAGTTCTTCCTCAACAGAAGGTCTTGATAACCCACGAGTATAGGGGGTCGTGTTAGTCTTCGAGGGTAGTATTTCACCCAAATTTGTTGATTCGACACAAGGGGAGTTAAAGAATATTTATGAACCTTAGCAGTTGGGTTGTCAATTCAACCACAGGTGGGAAATAATATTTCTACAGCAACATGTTTAGTAGCACAGTAGTTTGGTAGTTCTGATAGTAGCAGTAACAGTAACAATAGTAACAAGAATCGTAACAGAAGCAGTTTGTGATGATTGTAACAACAACATCAGTAGTAACTTAGCAAAGATCAATATGAGAAAAAGTGTAGGCATTGGATCAGCGATGGATATTTGTGTTGGGTAAACCTATAGATGATGTTCTTGATAATTGACCGACACTTCTTCATGAAGTGTCCATTAAAACCATCAGGTCCAAGGGACTTATCTATAGGCATTTGCTTAATGACATCATCAATTTCATCAGGGAGAAAGGTCTTTCTAAGTCCTCAAGGTTGTTTTCCTTGGCAAAATGAGAGATGTCAAAATTTTGTTCAGTCTCTGCAATCATACCAGTTCTTTCTTTAGAAGAGGACCATAGGATGGCAGCCTTATGGTCATGTTCATGTGCAATATGATTGTTTGTAGCTTTTAGGAAAGAAATATAGTTATGCCTAAATATGTGAGTAGCAAGCATTGAAAGGATTTGGTGTTCTCATCCCCAAGCTTGGCCCATCTTATGTTAGCTCTAATTCTCCAGTACTTCCTTATAGATTCCAATAGTTTCTTTGTATAGATAATAAGTATTTTCCTGAACCTTCTTTCAATATCAGTAAGCAATCCGTGGTCCTCAATACCATTAATTAGTTTAACATAGTAGCAGCAATTTTCAATAGTCTTATTAAGTTGAGAGAATTGCTTGCTCCATCTCTTGAGTCCCCTCCTCACAGCTTTGAACTTAGCACTAATATTTTTAGCAGAATCAGCAAAGAAGATAGAATTGTTCCAATGGTTTTCCACAGTCTCAATGAATTTAGCAAATTTAGTCCAGAATTCTTCAAACCTAAAAATTTGACTTTTTGGGATATTACTATCAATTTGAATTTTAATTGGAACATGATCAGAAGAGATCTTAGCCAAAGGAGTAGCCACAGTGAATGGGTGCTCAGAAGTCCCTTGAGAGCTAGTGAAAACCCAATCAAATGTTTCCAATAGTGGTTGGTCCTGCATGTCACTCCATATGAATGATCTGCCCTTGAGTGGGATCTCAACAAGATCAAGATTAATAATGATGTCGAGCATCATGTTGTTGTGGTCACCACCAATTATGTTTCTATTTTCTGGCCCTCTAATGAATTTAAAGTCACCCAAGATCATCCATAATTTAACCTGATTGGTGTTCAGGTTCATAAGCTAGTTAGTGAATTCTTATTTACCTTCCACATAGTTTGGTCCATATACATCAGTCAAATACCATGTACTATTGTCAAGATTGTAAGTAAATTCAATTGTGATATGGTAGTAGCTCTGAGAAATAAGCTTTCCTTTCAGCAAATTACTATTCCAGATGGTGATAATACCCTGAGAGCTGCCATTGGATGGGGTAATTAAATCTTTTAGGCAAAAGTTTTTGATGTGTGACGGGTCAAAGTCTTCTCTCTTTGTTTCTTGGAAAGTCATAACACATCATGAACTTTCATCAATTTTTTGTCTGATATCATCCGATCTATCAGAGGAATTAATGCCCCTAACATTCCAATTTAGGATATTCCAACTCCTATTCATGTTTAATGGAATGTGTAATGCTATTGGTCATACTATGAATAGCATGGCGTGAAAACCAAGCATGTGATCTAATATGAATAGTATGGCATTTTTTAGAGACACATCTGACATAATAGGTTGGGGATATTAGCATATAATGGTAGTCTGTGAAACGCTCAGGGGGCTGACATAAATTGAGATAGCTGATAAATAGACTAGTAGTGCTACCAAATGAGTTCCACAACAATAGAGGTGCCAATTATAACAGACCAAAATAAGTACAGATGCACACATGCATCCAAATGACAAATCATAAGCATCAAACTGAAGACTAAGATAACTAGGAGGTAGGTTGGGAGCCACAAAGACCCCATAAATAGATGGAACACCTATTCATCTAAATTGTCATAGTTCAGAACACTTGATGACACTCCACGAGGTGCCATCTTGCAGGGGCCAGTGCCAATAGCTTGCAAGGTTTTCATGGGCAGATGGGGTGGTGGAGGAGCATCTTTGTTGATCACCATGGCATCGAACTGAGGACCTAAGTTGATAGCAACTTCAGACTTATTTTTGCTTGCTATGTTTAGATCTTGAGTACTGCAGACAGGTGGTTTACTTTGATTCAGCAGCAGCAGATGCTTTTGTTGGGGAACGTAGCATGCAATTTCAAAATTTTCCTACGATCATGCAAGATCTATCTAGGAGATGCATAGCAACGAGAGGGGAAGAGTGTGTCCATGATACGTCCATTTTGCATCATGCTTTTATATCAATATTTATTGCATTATGGGCTATTATTACACATTATGTCACAATACTTATGCCTATTCTCTCTTATTTTAGAAGGTTTACATAAAGAGGGAGAATGGCGATAGCTGGAATTCTGGGCTGGAAAAGGAGCAAATATTAGAAACCTATTCTGCACAACTCTAAAAGTCCTGAAACTCCACGGAAGTTATTTTTGGAAATAATTAAAAATACCGAGCGAAGAAAATACCAGAGGGAACCCACTCCCTGGGCACGAGGGTGGGGGCGCCCTACCCCCCTGGGCGCGCCCCTGCCTCGTGGGCCCCCTGGTGGCCCTCCGGTTCCCATCTTCTGCTATATGAAGTCTTTCGTCCGAGAAAAAATCAGAAGCAAGCTTTCGGGACGAGACTCCGCCGCCACGAGGCGGAACCTTGGCGGAACCAATCTAGGGCTCTGGCGGAGCTGTTCTGCCGGGGACACTTCCCTCCGAGAGGGGGAAATCATCGTCATCACCAACGCTCCTCTCATCGGGAGGGGGCCAATCTCCATCAACATCTTCACCAGCACCATCTCCTCTCAAACCCTAGTTCATCCCTTGTATCCAATTCTTATCTCTAAGTCTGAGGTTGGTACTTGTAGGTTGCTAGTAGTGTTGATTACTCCTTGTAGTTGATGCTAGTTGGTTTATTTGGTGGAAGATCATATGTTTAGATCCTATATGCATATTAATACTCCTCTGATTATGAACATGAATATGCTTTGTGAGTAGTTACGTTTGTTCCTGAGGACATGGGAGAAGTCTTGCTATTAGTAGTCATGTGAATTTGGTATTCGTTCGATATTTTGATGAGATGTATGTTGTCTCTCCTCTAGTGGTGTTATGTGAACGTCGAGTACATGACACTTCACCATTATTTGGGACTAGAGGAAGGCATTGGGAAGTAATAAGTAGATGATGGGTTGCTAGAGCGATAGAAGCTTAAACCCTAGTTTATGCGTTGCTTCGTAAGGGGCTGATTGGATCCATATGTTTCATGCTATGGTTAGGTTTACCTTAATACTTCTTTTGTAGTTGCGGATGCTTGCAATAGGGGTTAATCATAAGTGGGATGCTTGTCCAAGTAAGGACAGCACCCAAGCACCGGTCCACCCACAATCAAATTATCAAAGTACTGAACGCGAATCATATGAACATGATGAAAACTAGCTTGACGATAATTCCCATGTGTCCTCGGGAGCGCTTTTCTCTATATAAGAGTTTGTCCAGGCTTGTCCTTTGCTACAAAAAGGATTGGGCCATCTTGCTGCACTTTATTTACTTTTGTTACTTGTTGCTCGTTACAAATTATCTTATCACAAAACTATCTGTTACCTACAATTTCAGTGCTTGCAGAGAATACCTTGCTGAAAACCGCTTATCATTTCCTTCTGCTCCTCGTTGGGTTCGACACTCTTACTTATCAAAAGGACTACGATAGATCCCCTATACTTGTGGGCCATCAGTCCACGTACCCTCGTAGACCGAAAGCAGAAGCGTTAGTTTAACGCGGTTGATGTAGTCGAACGTCTTCACGATCCAACCGATCTTAGTACCGAACATACGACACCTCCGTGTTCAGCACACGTTCAGCTCGATGATGTCACTCGAACTCTTGATCCAGTAGAGGGTCGAGGGAGAGTTCCGTCAGCATGACGACGTGGTGACCATGATGGTGATGTGATCCACGCAGGGCTCCGCCTAAGCAATACGACACTATGACCGGAGGAGTAAACTGTGGAGGGACGCACCGCACACGGCTAAGAGAACAATTGATGTGCCTTTTGGTGTGCGCCCCCCCCCCCGCCCCGGTATATAAAGGAGGGGAGGAGGAGGAGGCCAGCCAGGGGGCGCGCGCCATGGGGGGAGTCCTACTAGGAGTAGGATTCGCCCCCCTTTTCCTTTCTTCCACCGGAGGGAAAAAGGAAGGAGAGGGAGAAGCGTGCGGACCCTACGGGTTCGAGAACTATGTAGACATGACCGAGACACATCTCCAGTCAATAACCAATAGCGGAACCTGGATGCTCATATTGGTTCCTACATATTATACAAAGATATTTGTCGGTAAAACTGCACAACAACATACATTACTCCCTTTGTAATTGGTATGTTACTTGCCCGAAATTCGATCGTTGTTATCATCATACCTAGTTCAATCTCGTTACCGTCAAGTATCTTTACTCTTTCCGTAATGCATCATCCCGCAACTAACTCATTAGTCACATTGCTTGCAAGGCTTATAACGATGTGCTTTACCGAGAGGGCCCAGAGATACCTCTCCGATACACGGAGTGACAAATCCTAATCTTGATCTATGACAACCCAACAAACACCTTCGGAGACACCTGTAGAGCATCTTCATAATCACCCAGTTGACGTTTGATAGCACACAAGGTGTTCCTCCGATATTCGGGAGTTGCATAATCTCATAGTTAGAGAAATATGTATAAGTCATGAAGAAAGCAATAGCAATAAAACTAAATGATCATAATGCTAAGCTAACGGATGGGTCTTGTCCATCACATCATTCTCTAATGATGTGATCCCGTTCATCAAATGACAACACATGTCTATGGTCAGGAAACTTAACCATCTTTGATTAACGAGCTAGTCAAGTAGAGGCATACTAGGGACACTCTGTTTTGTCTATGTATTCACACATGTACTAAGTTTCCGGTTAATACAATTCTAGCATGAATAATAAACATTTATCATGATATAAGGAAAATTAAATAACAACTTTATTTTTGCCTCTAGGGCATATTTCCTTCAGTCTCCCACTTGCACTAGAGTCAATAATCTAGATTACATAGTAATGATTCTAACACCCATGGAGTCTTGGTGATGTTCATGTTTTGCTCGTGGAAGAGGCTTAGTCAATGGGTATGCAACATTTAGATCCGCATGTATTTTTCAAATCTCTATGTCTCCCTCCTTGACTTGATCGCGGATGGAATTAAAGCGTCTCTTGATGTGTTTGGTTCTCTTGTGAAATCTGGATTCCTTCACCAAGGCAACTGCTCCAGTATTGTCACAAAAGATTTCCATTGGACTCGATGCACTAGGTATTACGCCTAGATCGGATATGAACTCCTTCATCCAGACTCCTTCATTTGCTGCTTCCGAAGCAGCTATGTACTCCGCTTCACACGTAGATCCCGCCATGACGCTCTGCTTGGAACTGCACCAACTAACAACTGCACCATTCAATATAAATATGTATCCGGTTTGCGACTTAGAGTCAGCTGAATCAGTGTCAAAACTTGCATCGACGTAACCATTTACGACAAGCTCTTTGTCACCTCCATAAACGAGAAACATATCATTAGTCCTTTTCAGGTATTTCAGGATGTTCTTGACCGCTGTCCAGTGATCCACTCCTGGATTACATTGGTACCTCCCTGCTAAACTTATAGCAAGGCACACATCAGGTCTGGTACACAGCATTCCATACAATATAGAACCTATGGCTGAGGCATAGGGAATGCCTTTCATTTTCTCTCTATCTTCTGCAGTGGTCGGGAATTGAGTCTGACTCAACTTCACACCTTGTAACACATGCAAGAACCCTTTCTTTGACTGATCCATTTTGAACTTCTTCAAAACTTTATCAATGTATGTGCTTTGTGAAAGTCCAATTAAGCGTCTTCATCTATCTCTATAGATCTTGATGCCCAATATATAAGCAGCTTCACCGAGCTCTTTCATTGAAAAATTCTTATTCAAGTATCCTTTTATGCTATCCAGAAATTCTGTATCATTTCCAATCAACAATATGTCATCTACATATAATATTAGAAATGCTACAGAGCTCCCACTCGCTTTCTTGTAAATACAGACTTCTCCCAAAGTGTGTATAAAACCATATGCTTCGATCACACTATCAAAGCGTATATTCCAACTCCGAGATACTTGCACCAGTCCATAAATGGATCGCTGCAGCTTGCACACTTTGTTAGCACCTTTAGGATCGACAAAACCTTCTGGTTGCATCATATACAACTCTTCTTTAAGAAATCCATTAAGGAATGCAGTTTTGACATCCATTTGCCAAATTTCATAATCATAAAATGCGGCAATTGCTAACTTGATTCGGATTGACTTCAGCATCGCTACGGGTGAGAAGGTCTCATCGTAGTCAACTCCTTGAACTTGTCGAAAACCTTTCACAACAAGTCGAGCTTTGTAGACAGTAACCTTACCGTCAGCGTGAGTCTTCTTCTTGAAGATCCATTTATTCTCTATGGCTTGCTGATCATCGGGTAAGTCAACCAAAGTCCACACTTTGTTCTCATACATGGATCCCATCTCAGATTTCATGGCCTCAAGCCATTTCACGGAATCTGGGCTCATCATCGCTTCCTCATAGTTCATAGGTTCGTCATGGTATAGTAACATGACTTCTAGAACAGGATTACCGTACCACTCTGGTGCAGAACGTACTCTGGTTGACCGACGAGGTTTGGTAGTAACTTGACCTAAAGTTTCATGATCATCATCATTAACTTCATCACTAATTGATGTAGGCATCACTGGAACTGATTTTATTGATGAACTACTTTCCAATTCGGGAGAAGGTACAATTACCTCATCAAGTTCTACTTTCCTTCCACTCACTTCCTTCGAGAGAAACTCCTTCTCTAGAAAGGATCCATTCTTAGCAACGAATATCTTGCCTTCGGGTCTGTGATAGAAGGTGTACCCAACAGTCTCCTTTGGGTATCCTGTGAAGATGGATTTCTCTGATTTGGGTTCGAGCTTATCAGGTTGAAACTTTTTCACATAAGCATCGCAGCCCCAAACTTTAAGAAATGACAGCTTAGGTTTCTTGCTAAACCATAGTTCATATGGTGTCGTCTCAACGGATTTAGATGGTGCCCTATTTAACGTGAATGCAGCCGTCTCTAGAGCATAACCCCAAAATGATAGCGGTAAATCGGTAAGAGACATCATGGATCACAGCATATCTAATAAAGTACGGTTACGACGTTCGGACACACCATTATGTTGTGGTGTTCCAGGTGGCGTGAGTTGCGAAACTATCCCACATTGATTCAAATGAAGACCAAACTCATAACTCAAATATTCACCTCCACGATCAAATCGTAGAAACTTTATTGCTTGTTATGATGATTTTCCACTTCACTCTGAAATTCTTTGAACTTTTCAAAGGTTTCAGACTTATGTTTCATTAAGTAGATATACCCATATCTGCTCAAATCATCTGTGAAGGTCAGAAAATAACGATACCCGCCGCGGGCCTCAACACTCATCGGACCGCATACATCAGTATGTATTATTTCCAATAAGTCAGTTGCTCGCTCCATTGTTCTGGAGAACGGAGTCTTAGTCATCTTGCCCATGAGGCATGGTTCGCAAGCATCAAGTGATTCCAAAAGCCCATCTGCTTGGAGTTTCTTCATGCGCTTTACACCAATATGACCTAAATGGCAGTGCCACAAATAAGTTGCACTATCATTATTAACTTTGCATCTTTTGGCTTCAATATCATTAATATGTGTATCACTACAATCGAGATTCAACAAAAATAGACCACTCATCAAGGGCGCATGACCATAAAAGATATTACTCATATAAATAGAACAACCATTATTCTCTGATTTAAATGAATAACCATCTCGCATTAAACAACAACCAAATATAATGTTCATGCTCAACGCTGGCACCAAATAACAATTATTTAGGTCCAAAACTAATCCCGAAGGTAGATGTAGAGGTAGCGTGCCGACGACGATCACATCGACTTTGGAACTATTTCCCATGCGCATCGTCACCTCGTCCTTAGCCAATCTTCGTTTAATCCGTAGCCCCTGTTTCGAGTTGCAAATATGAGCAACAGAACCAGTATCAAATACCCAGGCGCTACTACGAGCATTAGTAAGGTACACATCAATAACATGTATATCAAATATACCTTTCACTTTGCCATCCTTCTTATCCACCAAATACTTGGGGCAGTTCCGCTTCCAGTGACCAGTCCCTTTGCAGTAGAAGCACTCAGTTTCAGGCTTAGGTCCAGACTTGGGCTTCTTCCCGGGGAGTAGCAACTTGCTTGCTATTCTTCTTGAAGTTCCCCTTCTTCTCTTTGCCCTTTCTCTTGAAACTAGTGGTGTTGTTAACCATCAACACTTGATGCTCCTTCTTGATTTCTACCTCCGCAGCCTTTAGCATTGCGAAGAGCTCGGGAATTGTCTTTTCCATCCCTTACATATTATAGTTCATCCTGAAGCCTTTATAGCTTGGTGGCAGTGATTGAAGAACTCTGTCAATGACACTATCATCTGGAAGATTAACTCCCAGCTGAGTCAAGTGGTTATGGTACCCAGACATTTTGAGTATATGTTCACTGACAGAAGTATTCTCCTCCATCTTGCAGCTATAGAACTTGTTGGAGACTTCATATCTCTCAACTCGGGCATTTGCTTGAAATATTAACTTCAACTCCTGGAACATCTCATATGCTCCATGATGTTCAAAACATCTTTGAAGTCCCAATTCTAAGCCGTAAAGCATGGCGCACTGAACTATCGAGTAGTCATCAGCTTTAGCTTGCCAGACATTCATAACGTCCAGAGTTGCTCCTGCAGCGGGCCTTGCACCTAGCGGTGCTTCCAGGACGTAATTCTACTGTGCAGCAATGAGGATAATCCTCAAGTTACGGACCCAGTCCGTGTAGTTGCTGCCATCATCTTTCAACTTAGCTTTCTCTAGGAAAGCATTAAAATTCAAGGGAACGGTAGCACGGGCCATTGATCTACAACAACATAAATATGCAAAAACTATCAGGACTAAGTTCATGATAAATTAAAGTTCAATTAATCATATTACTTAAGAACTCCCACTTAGATAGACATCCTTCTAGTCATCTAAATGATCACGTGATCCATATCAACTAAACCATGTCCGATCATCACGTGAGATGGAGTAACTTTCAATGGTGAACATCTCTATGTTGATCATATCTACTATATGATTCACGTTCGACCTTTCAGTCTCCGTGTTCCGAGGCCATATCTGCATATGCTAGGCTCGTCAAGTTTAACCCGAGTATTCTACACGTGCAAAACTGACTTGTACCCGTTGTATGTGAACGTAGAGCTTATCACACCCGATCATCACGTGGTGTCTCGGCACAACGAACTGTAGCAACAGTGCATACTCAGGGAGAACACTTATACCTTGAAATTTAGTGAGGGATCATCTTATAATGCTACCGCCGTACTAAGCAAAATAAGATGCATAAAAGATAAACATCACATGCAATCAAAATATGTGACATGATATGGCCATCATCATCTTGTGCCTTTGATCTCCATCTCCAAAGCACCGTCATGATCTCCATCGTCACCGGCTTGACACCTTGATCTCCATCGTAGCATCGTTGTCGTCTCTCCAACTATTGCTTCCACGACTATTGCTACCGCTTAGTGATAACGTAAAGTAATTACATGGCGATTGCATTTCATACAATAAAGCGACAACCATAAGGCTCATGCCAGTTGCCGATAACTTTTACAAAACATGATCATCTCATACAACAATTTATATCTCATCACGTCTTGACCATATCATATCACAACATGCCGTACAAAAACAAGTTAGACGTCCTCTACTTTGTTGTTGCAAGTTTTACGTGGCTGCTACGGGCTTCTAGCAAGAACCGTTCTTACCTATCCATCAAAACCACAACGATTTTTCGTCAAGTGTGTTGTTTTAACCTTCAACAAGGACCGGCCGTAGTGAAATCCGATTCAACTAAAGTTGGAGAAACAGACACCCGCCAGCCACCTGTGTGCAAAGCACGTCGGTTGAACCGGTCTCATGAACGTGGTCTTGTAATGTTGGTCCGGGCCGCTTCATCCAACAATACCGCCGAATCAAAGTAAGACGTTGGTGGTAAGCAGTATGACTATTATTGCCCACAACTCTTTGTGTTCTACTCATTCATGTCATCTACGCATAGACCTGGCTCCGATACCACTGTTGGGGAACCTAGCATGCAATTTCAAAATTTTCATATGATCACGCAAGATCTATCTAGGAGATGCATAGCAACGAGAGGGGAAGAGAGTGTCCACGTACCCTCGTAGACCGAAAGCGGAAGCGTTAGTTTGATGTAGTCGAACGTCTTCATGATCCAACTGATCTTAGTACCGAACGTACGGCACCTCCGTGTTCAACACACATTCATCTCGATGACGTCCCTCAAACTCTTGATCCAGTAGAGGGTCGAGGGAGAGTTCCGTCGGCACGACGGCGTGGTGATGGTGATGTGATCCGCGCAGGGCTTCGCCTAAGCACTACGACGCTGTGACCGGAGGAGTAAACTATGGAGGGAGGCATCGCACATGGCTAAGAGAACAATTGATGTGCCTTTTGGGGTGCCCCCTACCCCCGTATATAAAGGAGGGGAGGAGGAGGAGGCCGACCAGGGGGCGCGCGCCATGGGGGGAGTCCTACAAGGATTAGGATTCAGCCCCTCCCCCCTTTTCCTTTCTTCCACCGGAGGGAAAAGGAAGGAGAGGGAGAGGGAAAGGGAAAGGGGGGCCGCGCCCCCTCCTCCTTGTCCTATTCGGACTCCCTAGGAGGGGGCCCGCGCCACCCCCCCCCCCCCCCCCGCGGGCTTCCCTCTCTCTCCCTTAGGCCCATGTTGGCCCAACACTTCCCCGGGGGGTTCCGGTAACCCCTCGGTACTCCGGTAAAATACCCGAACCACTCGAAACCATTCCGATGTCCGAATACTACCTTCCAATATATGAATCATTACCTCCCGACCATTTCGAGACTCCTCGTCATGTCCGTGATCTCATCCGGGACTCCGAACAAACTTTGGTCACCAAGACACACAAATCATAATACAAATTGTCATCGAACGTTAAGCGTGCGGACCCTAAGGGTTCGAGAACTATGTAGACATGACCAAGACACATCTCCGGTCAATAACCAATAGCGGAACCTGGATGCTCATATTGGTTCCTACATATTCTACGAAGATCTTTATCGGTCAAACTGCACAACAACATACGTTATTCCCTTTGTCATCGGTATGTTACTTGCCCGAGATTCGATAGTCGGTATCATCATACCTAGTTCAATCTCGTTACCGGCAAGTCTCTTTACTCGTTCCATAATGCATCATCCCGCAACTAACTCATTAGTCACATTGCTTGCAAGGCTTATAGTGATGTGCATTACCGAGAGGGCCCAGAGATACCTCTCCAATACTCGGAGTGACAAATCCTAATCTTGATCTATGCCAACCCAACAAACACCTTTGGAGACACCTGTAGAGCATCTTTATAATCACCCAGTTACGTTGTGACGTTTGATAGCACACAAGGTGTTCCTCCGGTATTCGGGAGTCGCATAATCTCATAGTCAGAGGAATATGTATAAGTCATGAAGAAAGCAATAGCAATAAAACTAAACGATCATAATGCTAAGCTAACGGATGGGTCTTGTCCATCACATCATTCTCTAATGATGTGATCCCGTTCATCAAATGAAAACACATGTCTATGGTCAGGAAACTTAACCAAATTTGATTAACGAGCTAGTCAAGTAGAGGCATACTAGGGACACTCTGTTTTTTCTATGTATTCACACATGTACTAACTTTCCGGGTAATACAATTCTAGCATGAATAATAAACATTTATCATGATATAAGGAAATATAAATAACTACTTTGTTATTGCCTCTAGGGCATATTTCCTTCAGCTTTATCTTTGAAGCCCTTAGTAATGAGAGCAAGTATGCCACTTCTCCTGCATACTGCTTCATCTACTATGGCCTTCGTATTCCTTTTGTTTGTTGGTTTATTGATCTCAGTGAAGTCCTCACTAGTGATCTCCACCAGACTAACTAAACTGGATTTCTGTGGCTGGACATCGACTGTCTGGATCTGAAGATAACACCTTTTATTTGTTCGATCAGATCCCTCCACATCAACAACATTACCTTTGGCATCATTTATTTTGGTGCCACCAAGTTTGGGAAGGATGTCTTGAGCATCTGAAACAAGATTACCAATGAGGTCCTATAGTACAGCAATGTCTTCTGCCACACCATCAACAGAGATGCTACTAGTATGAACAGATTGGATGTTACTGGAGTAAGGAATATCATTGTAGTTCATGTTGACATTGCTAGGAACAAATATAGGACTAGAGGCAGCAGGCAGAGGGATAAACTCAGGAGCAGTATTGTTGTTCATATCATTACTAGGAGGTAGTCCAGGCACAGTTCTGTGATCATTGGCATCATTGTTCATAGGAGCATTTGGTTGTATTGCAACATTATGATCAATTGCAATGACTGCAACATTAGCATGTACTGCAACATTGTCACCCAAAGTAACATTGTGGTTATCTGGATCAGCAATAGCAACATGTACACCTTCATAAGGGGCACTCAGGTTCTCATTATGGGTAATCACCACCTGATCCATGGGGATATTACCAAGTACTTCATCATGCCAGAAGCCGCCATGTACATGAGGCAGGGGATGCTGATTGTATTGGGGGGATTTATCTTAATCTCCACCTTGTTACCTGATGAGGATTGCCACCATTTCGGGTGTCGCTCTGAGGGTTTCAGAATATATGTGTATTTATAGGCCAGGAATTAGGTCAAACGGAAACTCAGGGAGCCCACAAGGCCAGGTTGCGCAACCACCCCCTGGCCGGGTCGTCTGCCCTTGTGGGGCCCTTGAACTTCCTCTTGATGACTAGTAAAGCTTCGAGGGTTCCTTTTGGTCTACAAAAAGTCGTCAAAAAATGGCATCGTGTTTGGACCTTCGTAGGTATCGATTTTCTGTAAAACCAAAAACAAGTAGGAAACAACAACTGGCAGTGAGCACTAAATAATATGTTAGTCCAAAAATAATATAAAATGATGGAAAATATGTAGGAATGATATATAATAGCATGAAATAATATAAAACTATAGATATGTTAGAGACGTATCAGTACACCTTAGCATGATCCTTCTGAAACCTGAGCAAAATCATACTCCCTCCGTCCGGAAATACTTGTCATCAAAATGAGTAAAAGGGGATGTATCTAGACATATTTTAGTTCTAGATACATTCATTTTTATTCATTTTGATGACTAGTATTTTCGGACGGAGGGAGTACATGTAGAGCAAGCAAATTTTCCATACAGGTAACCTTATGGCAAGCCTCATGGAACTGAGAAATCATGAATTTTAAAAATGAATTGAGGCACGAGAGACTAGACATACCATCATATCTGATCTCATGTTGCTTGCATCAAAAAATTAAACCAAAACATTCTGAAAATCAACATGAACATCAAAGAACCAGCAGAAAAACATTAATTGGCAAAGGACAGGGAGTTGAACATCAGAGAGCAATGACACTTAGACTGAGAAATTTGGCACACATGAGAGATAAAGAAAAGCCATTACCCATGGAAGTTGGATGTACGAGGAGACTCGAATGATCGGATTTTTCACACCATGCCCAAACAATTGGGAAAAAAAGTCTTAGTCCTATTTTCGAGTGTCTTTCCCACCAAGGTCACTTTCTTGAAAAATATTTAGCCTATGGGATGGTTCTCTTGCTCTACTTCACAAGACGTGTAAAAGAAGAACAATCTGTCTAATGTAAAAGCGTTAAAAAACACACATCAGAAATCGTAGTAGTGATTTCGTTTTTATGCAACCGTTCATTTTCATGAACTAATACAAACTCATGTACATTTTACCTGAAATGTGTGGATATCATCGCCATATTTCATAATTAATTGGCAAGCATACATTACCTAGCTCTCAAATGTGCACTGCTCATCTGACACAATGCTTCAACGCAAGTATCCAAATCTCCAAAAGTTGAGCAACAATGTTTTATCTATAGTGTTACACGCCGATGTAGAGGGGGTGGGGATGACTAGGAGCACGTGGCGGTCACGGTGGCTGTCGATGTCAAAACCGGGCGATCTCGGGTAGGGGGTCCTGAACTGTCGTCTGAGGATCGAAGGTAACAGGAGGCAGGGGACATGATGTTTACCCAGGTTCAGGCCCTCTTAATGGAGGTAATACCCTACTTCCTACTTGATTGACTTTGATGAGTATAGGGTTACAAGAGTTGATCTACCTCGAGATCGTAATGGCTAAACCCTAGATGTCTAGCCTGTATGATTATGATCTGTCTCTACGGACTAAACCCTCCGGTTTATTTGGACACCGGAGGGGCCTAGGGTTGTACAGACTCAGTTTATAGAGAAACGAATCTTCATATCTGAACACCAAGCTTGCCACCCACACAAAGGAGAGTCCCATCCAGACACGAGGGAAGGCCTTCTATCTTGTATCTTCTTGGCGCATTAGTCCGGCCCATGTCACATAGCCTGGACGCCCGGGGACCCCCTAATCCAAGACTCCCTCAGTAGCCCCTGAACAGGCTTCAATGACGATGTGTCCGGCATGTAGTTTGTCTTCGGCATTGCAAGGCGGGTTCCTCCTCCGAATACTTCAAAGTAGTTGAACAAAAGAACTATATCCGGCTCTGTATAATAGTCTGAACCACGAGGGTGAAATACTTAAACAAAATAAGCCATGTCTGCTGACAGCTTTTTTGGCAAGACGTTATGTTCTGGCCTTATTATTATTTTGAACCGTTTTTTAGCCTCCCGCTTCGCGTTTCGAGGCGCTGTCTTCATTGAAACGTCTTGTCAAAGAAGAGATCGTAATCCAACCGTGTCGTTTGCACGACCCCTTGGGAATAGGCGAGTTTTAAGGCTCGTGGGGGGGGGGGACACTTGATATTCACTGCCTTTATAAGAAGATAAGGATCCATCTTTTTACCCCACACCTTCTTCCTCCTCAGCCCATCCGCCCTCGAGCTCTAGCGCCCAAGTTCAATCCTTTCCGCCCCCCGCAAATACTCCAGCCATGTCCAGATCTGGCGCTCAGGGCAAGTGGATGGCCTCCTCCGTCACGGAGGGGAACATCAAGGAACTCCGGGAAGCCGGGTACTTGGCTGCGGAAATCGCCCACCGGCTCCCTGCCAAAAAGCAGATCATCCCCACTCCGGAGTCCAATGAGAGGGTAGTATTCATCCCCCACTTTCTTCGCGGACTAGGGTTTCCTCTCCACCCTTTTGTCCGCGGGCTCATGTTCTATTATGGGCTAGACTTTCACGATCTAGCCCCAAATTCCTTCCTCCACATCTCGGCGTTCATCGTCATGTGTGAGGCATTCCTCCGCATCCCCCCACTTCGGATTATGGCTCAAGGTCTTCAATGTAAAGCCGAAAGTGGTCGACGGTCAACATGCGGAGTGCAGTGGCGCCATGGTGAGCAAGCTCCCCAACGTCACTTGGCCCCGGGGGGCCTTCATGGAGACCGTGAAGGGATGGCAACAGGAGTGCTTCTATGTCACGGAACCTCACGACGCCACATGGGCTGCCACTCCTGAGTTCAAATCTAGGCCTCCAATGCGGCTCACATCGTGGGTTAAAAAGGGCTTGGACTGGGCATCGTCCGATGAGGTGATGACGCTACAGAAGCGCGTCAAGGGCGTGATAGAGAAGAACACCAGCCTCGCCGATGTGATACAGGTGATGCTTTTTCGCCGGATTCTCCCCTGCCAGCGCCGGACTCTCCATATGTGGGAGTTCAATCCGGCCGGCCCTCGGACCCTGCAGCAATTCTTCGGCCCGACACACGAAGAAATCTGGAAGCTGCTTTTCAAGGCCCAAAAGTCGTGCCCTGGAACGACCGAAGACCTCGGCCTCGACTGCGCTCACCCGGCCACTCCGGTAAGTTTTCAGATTTCCAAACATAACCTATACTTGTAGATTCGAGGAGTGTGCTAAGCCTTCCTCTTCTCCTTCAGGGCTGGATGAAGAAGGCGGAGCGGATCAAATGTCCGGCTCCGCTGCCCGAAGACCCAGCTATCCCTCTGCTAGCGAAGATGCTGGTTTCGGCGCCGTACCAGGCGCCGGAGAAGAAGGCCAAAAAGAAGGGCAATGAGGCCATAAGTGGCCGCCGCCGTAAAGGTACTTCGGACATCGCGTCCGAAGACACCGAAGTTCTCTCCTCCCACGAGGGAGATGAAGAGGAAGAGGAGGAGAGCAATTCTCCCCTCAAGGGGGGGGGGGGGTTGAAGAAAAGGTGAAGGAAATATGCCCAAGAGGGAATAATAAAGTTGTTATTTATATTTCCTTATATCATGATAAATGTTTATTATTCATGCTCGAATTGTATTAACCGGAAACTTAGTACATGTGTGAATACATAGACAACCAGAGTGTCACTAGTATGCCTCTACTTGACAAGCTCGTTAATCAAAGTTGGTTAAGTTTCCTAGCCATAGACGTGAGTTGTCATTTGATGAACATGATCACATCATTAGAGAATGATGTGATTGACTTGACCCATCCGTTAGCTTAGCTCTATGATCGTTTAGTTTATTGCTATTGCTTTCTTCATGACTTATACATGTTCCTATGACTATGAGATTATACAACTCCCGAATACCGGAGGAACACTTAGTGTGCTATCAAACGTCACAACGTAACTGGGTGATTATAAAGATGCTCTACAGGTTTCTCCGATGGTGTTTGTTGAGTTGGCATAGATCGAGATTAGGATTTGTCACTCCGATTGTCGGAGAGGTATCTCTGGGCCCTCTCCGTAATGCACATCACTATAAGCCTTGCAAGCAATGTGACTAATGAGTTAGTTACGGGATGATGCATTACAGAATGAGTAAAGAGACTTGCCGGTAACGAGATTGAACTAGGTATGATGATACCGACGATCGAATCTTGGGCAAGTAACATACCGATGACAAAGGGAACAACGTATGTTGTTATGCGGTCTGACCGATAACATCTTCGTAGAATATGTAGGAACCAATATGAGCATCCAGGTTCCGCTATTGGTTATTGACCGGAGATGAGTCTCGGTCATGTCTACATAGTTCTCGAACCCGTAGGGTCCGCACGCTTAACTTTCGATGATGATATGTATTGTGAGTTATGTGATTTGATGTACCGAAGGTTGTTTGGAGTCCCGGATGTGATCACGGACATTACGAAGAATCTCGAAATGGTCAAGACATAAAGATTGATATATTGGAAGGTTATGTTTGGACACCGGAAAGGTTTCGGATAGGTTCAGGCATTTTCCAGAGTACCGGGGGGGTTATCGGAACCCCCCGGGGGTTTAACGGGCCTTCATGGGCCTTAGTGGAAGAGAGGAGGAGGCGGGCAGGTGGAGGCGCGTGGCCCCCCAAGCCCAATCCGAATTGGGGGGGGGGGGGGGGGGTTGTAACGCCCCGAGACCGACGCTCCGGTTGCCTTCCTTGTTTTTTGTGTTCGCCGTGTGTTTTATTTGTGTGTTGCATTCATCATCGCGTCATTTACATTGCATCGGCACTTCGTTCCCATCATGTTTTAAAACTTGCACCCGTTCATAGTTGCCACTTCTTCCTCGTCTCTGTTGACCTTTCTCAAGACCGACCATTCTTTTGATGCCCGACCGTTTGACCCTCGCTACACAATACTCAAACCCCTCGCGTGCGTGTCCGATACTTCTCCGAACCCGACCCGGGCAGTCATGACCGTTGGATTCGGATCATTCCCAAACATCCATAAAACATCTCCGTTTCTTATTTAGACTTTCCTAGCCTATCTATTCTCGACCGTCGAATTTTGATCGGATGATCCAACTCCCCTCCTTTTCCATATATATAGTCTACATCTAGTCCACCCACATGCCTATCTGGACAAACCCTAGACCAACTCCCAAAAATTCCTCCTCCGCCGCCGCCACACTCAAATCCCACCTCGGGATCCTCCCAGATCCATCTCCCTCCAACCAGCGCCCGAGGCCGTGCCTCCTTTTCCCTCCTCGGCTCGATCCTCCTCTTCCCTCCTCTGCTCGATCCCGAATGGACCGTGAGCACCGAGCGCCTTGCCCATCCACGCCACCGGTGACAACATCAGCAGCCCCCGCGTCCCCAAGCACCTCTCCTCTCGTTCCCGCAACGCCCCAGCTCCCTGCCTCCCGTGCTCGTCCCCGAGCAAGCAGCTCAGCGCCCCGCCGGTCGCCGCTGAACCAACAGATGAGCGCCGTCGCTCTCTCCCTTGTTCCTCCTCCCTCCCGTGGCTTCCTCTGCCTCTCATCCATCCTCTCCCTTCTCTGTACAGGTGCTCGCCGCGCCATGGAAGCCACCGCAGGCCTCCACGTCGAGCTCCGCCGCCCCTGGATCTCCTCTCCCCGTGGAGCTACTCGAGCCCTGCCCAGAGCAGCCAAGCCACCGGTGAGCTCCTCCGCCGCATGCACCCCCTTCTCCTCTCCTTCTATTTCTTTTCCTCCCTCTGTATCTTCTCTGAATTTTTCCCCGTCATGGCCTTGCAGTTCCCGCCGCGGCCCTGCTCCATTCGTCGTTGTCTCCGTCAGATCCGACGAGTTCCTGCACCCCGGCCTCGTCCCTGCCTCCACGTCGCCGCTCCGCCGCCGCAGACCAAGCTGCCGCCGTGCCTGGCCCCTGCCTCGACCTGCTGCCAGCACCGTGCTTCCTCTGCTTCGCCCGAACAGGAGCGCCCGCCTCCAGCGCCCTCATGGCCGCGTCCCGCAGCCGGCCCAACACAGTCCCGTTCCGGCCGGTCCCCGCCGAGGCCGCCTCGCCGGAGCCCCTGCATCGCGCTGCTGCTCCCCTGCTTTACCTGCTGCTGCTGCATCTGTTCTTCAGTAACAAGCATCAGCTTGCTCGCCTCGCCTCGCTTTGACTGCGCCTGGGTCGCGTCGTCGCCGCGTGGCCCAGCAGCCTCAAGGCCCAGCGCCTCGCCTCAGCCTCTCCACCGACTGGGCCTGGCCCATGGTGAGCGCCCCAGTCCGCCCAGTTTCAGCCCAATGTGTTTTTTTCCAGATCTTGATTTTAGCTATTATCCCAGGAACGTCTGTTTTACAGAAAACCCCTTGAGTTCATGCATATAATAACTAATTAATCATGCATCAGATTTAATTAATCTATATATGAAAAATGCTTAGAATTTTATCTAGTTTCATAATATGCTGCTTGCATCCATGTTTAAAATGTTTAAAAAGCTGTTTGTTTAATTTTGCTCGAATGCCATGTTAAAATGATTTATTCCATAACTAATTAACCGTAACTCGGAATTTAATAAACTTTATATGTAAATGGGGTAGAAAAATGCATAGATTAACTTGGTGCACCTTGTTTTACTGTTTAACAACAAAAAAATATGGTTTTAGGCAGAACAGTACCATATCTAAATTATGCATATGAGGATTTTTTTGGAATTGTTGTTTATTGTTTCCGGCCTCATTTAACTTGCTTAAATAGTTAGTTTACTTATGCTTCACCTCTTGCCATGTTAATCAACATTTAATATTGTTGGGTACATAAACGGGAGAGAACTAAATAATTGATGTGGTGTTTTGTCAATATGCAACTCGTTGCATATTGTGCTCCACTTAACTTGTAGTATTGTTTGTGCAATTTGCCATATTGCCATGCCTCTTTAAAACCGGACATGCATCATACTTGGTTGCGCATCATGCCATGTTTATGTGATGGTTGTTTACTATGTTGTTTGTTTCTTTCCGGGTTGCTTCTCTCGTTACCTTCGGTTTCGTTCTGGAGTTGTGAGGATTCGTTCGACTACGTCCGTTTGTCTTCTTCATGGACTCGTTCTTCTTCCTTGCGGGATCTCAGGCAAGATGACCATACCCTCGAAATCACTTCTATCTTTGCTTGCTAGTTGTTCGCTCTATTGCTATACCTCACTACCTACCACTTGCTATATCAAGCCTCCCAAATTGCCATGTCAGCCTCTAACCTTTTCACCCTTCCTAGCAAACCGTTGTTTGGCTATGTTACCGCTTTTGCTCAGCCCCTCTTATACCATTGCTAGTTGCAGGTGTAGATGAAGTTTGTTCCATGTTGGAACATGGATATGTTGGGATATCACAATATATCTTATTTTAATTAATGCATCTATATACTTGGTAAAGGGTGGAAGGCTCGGCCTTATGCCTGGTGTTTTGTTCCACTCTTGCCGCCCTAGTTTCCGTCATACCGGTGTTATGTTCCTTGCTTTTGCGTTCCTTACGCGGTTGGGTGATTTATGGGACCCCCTTGATAGTTCGCCTTGAATAAAAGTCCTCCAGAAAATCCCAACCTTGGTTTTAACATTTGCCACCTCACTACCTTCTCCTACCCATAAGCTTTAATAGTCTTGATCTCGCGGATGTGAGATTGCTGAGTCCTCGTGACTCACAGATACTTCCAAAACAGTTGCAGGTGCCGACGATACCAGTGCAGGTGATGCAACCGAGGTCAAGTGGGAGTTCGACGAGGACCTTGGTCGTTACTATGTTTCGTTTCCTGATGATCAGTAGTAGAGCCCAGTTGGGACGATCGGGGATCTAGCATTTGGGGTTGTCTTCTTTTATTTTGGTTCCGTAGTCAGACCTACTTGTAACGCCCACGATGCGGCTATATCTCCCACGTGTCGAGGCACTACTTAGAGGCATAACCGCATTGTGGTTTTGTCGCAAGAAGGGTCATCTTCACACAATCCCATGTAATGAACAAGAATGGGATAAAGAGTTGGCTTACAATCGCCACTTCACACAATACATAAATAAATCATACACCAATCAGAGTACACACATAGGTCCGACTACGGAACCAAAATAAAAGAAGACAACCCCAAATGCTAGATCCCCGATCGTCCCAACTGGGCTCCGCTACTGATCATCAGGAAACGAAACATAGTAACGACCAAGGTCCTCGTCGAACTCCCACTTGAGCTCGGTTGCATCACCTGCACTGGTATCGTCGGCACCTGCAACTGGTTTGGAAGTATCTGTGAGTCACGAGGACTCAGCAATCTCACACCCGCAAGATCAAGACTATTAAAGCTTATGGGTAGGAGAAGGTAGTGAGGTGGAGCTGCAGCAAGCACTAAGCATATATGGTGGCTAACATACGCAAATAGGAGCGAGAAGCGGAGCAATGGAACGGTCGTCAACTAGTAATGATCAAGAAGTGATCCTGAACTCCTACTTACGTCAAACATAACCCAAAAGTCGTGTTCACTTCCCGGACTCCGCCGAAAAGAGACCGTCACGGCTATACACACGGTTGATGCATTTTAATTAAGTCAAGTGTCAAGTTCTCTACAACCGGATATTAACAAATTCCCATCTGCCACATAACCGCGGGCACGGCTCTCGAAAGTTTATACCCTGCAGGGGTGTCCCAACTTAGTCCATTATAAGCTCTCACGGTCAACGAAGGATATTCCTTCTCCCGGGAAGACCCGATCAGTCCCGGAATCCCGGTTTACAAGACATTTCGACAATGGTAAAACAAGACCAGCAAAGCCGCCCGATGTGCCGACAAATCCCGATAGGAGCTGCACATATCTCGTTCTCAGGGCACACCGGATGAGCAAGACGTCGGGTTGGCATAGACCCTGGTTGCCCAGGGGGTGCCGGACATCGCTCGGTTTGGACCAGCACTCGAAGGAGCACTGGCCCCGGGGGGGGGGGGGTAAATAAAGATGACCCTTGAGTCTGTAGAACCCAAGGGAAAAAGGCTTAGGTGGCAAATGTTAAAACCAAGGTTGGGCCTTGCTGGAGGAGTTTTATTCAAGGCGAACTGTCAAGGGGGTCCCATAAATCACCCAACCGCATAAGGAACGCAAAATCAAGGAACATAACACCGGTATGATGGAACCTAGGGCGGCAAGAGTGGAACAAAACACCAGGCATAAGGCCGAGCCTTCCACCCTTTACCAAGTATATAGATGCATTAATTAAAATAAGATATATTGTGATATCCCAACATATCCATGTTCCAACATGGAACAAACTTCATCTACACCTGCAACTAGCAACGCTATAAGAGGGGCTGAGCAAAAGCGGTAACATAGCCAAACAACGGTTTGCTAGGAAGGGTGAAAAGGTTAGAGGCTAACATGGCAATTTGGGAGGCTTGATATAGCAAGTGGTAGGTAGCGAGGTATAGCAATAGAGCGAACAACTAGCAAGCAAAGATAGAAGTGATTTCAAGGGTATGGTCATCTTGCCTGAAATCCCGCTAGGAAGAAGAACGAATCCATGAAGAAGACAAACGGACGTAGTCGAACGTATTCTCACAACTCCGGAACGAAACCGGAGCTAACGAGAGAAACAACCCAGAAAGAAACAAACAACAGAGTAAACACACAATCATAAACATGACATGATGCACAATCAAGTATGATGCATGTCCGGTTTAATGAGGCATGGCATGGCAAAGTGCAACAAACAATACTACAAATTAAGTGGAGCTCAATATGCAACGAGTTGCATATTGACGAAACACCACATTCAAGTTATTTAGTTCGCTCTTGTTTATGTACCCAACAATATTAAATGTTGTTAAACATGGCAAGAGGTGAAGCATAGGTAAACTAACTATTTAGGCAAGTTTAAATGAGGCCGGAACAACAAACAACAATTCCGGAAAATCCTCATATGCATATTTTAGATTTGGTACTGTTCTGCCCTAAAAACAATTTTAATGTCGTTAAACAGCAAAATAAAGTGCACCATGTTAAACTAGGCATTTTTCTACCCCATTTACATATAAAGTTTATTAAATTCCGAGTTACTGTTAATTAGTTATGGAATAAATCATTTTAACATGGCATTCGAGCAAAATTAAACAAACAGCATTTTAAACATTTTAAACATGGATGAAAGTGGCATAATGTGAAACTAGATAAAATTCTAAGCATTTTACATATTTAAATAATTTTAAACCGATGCACGGTTAATTAGTTATTAGATGCATGAACATATATGGGTTTTTCTGCAAATCTGCAATACTCTGGATAATGGACAAAATCGCAGAGCCGAAAAAATAGACTCTGGGCCGAATCTGGACACGAAGCCCAACAGAGGGAAAAGGCTGGGGGCTGCTCACCCATGGGCTGAGGCCCGACTGGAAGCAGAGGAGGCCTGGCGCTGGCTGCGGGCCACGCAGGCAGATCGGGGCGAGGCAGGGCGTAGTCAACGCGCTCGGGAGCGCTGCCCCCATCGATGCAGGCGCACGGCTGGAGATGAACGGGGCCGCCTACAGGGGAAGCAGGGCTCGAAGAAGCTCGGCTTGGCGTCCATGGCAGCAGGGGAACTCGGGAATGACGAGAATCGGGCGCGGAGGAGGCTAGAAGGCGCGGGGACGGCGGGTGCAGGAACCGAGGCGGCAACCCGGCGAGATCCAAGGCGAGGCAGGTGGTCAGTGGCCATGGTGGTTTCCTGTACAGAGAGAGTCGAGAGGGAGTTGGGGACGCATAGAAGAAAAGAAAGGAAGGAAGGAGGAGAAGCTGGGGCGGGGCGGCATGGACCTGCTGCTGGTCCGGAGCGAGCTGTTCATGGCAGCTCGGCTTCAGGGTTCGGCGGCCATGGCAGGCGACAGGTGCCTGCGAGAAAGAGAGAGAGATGCTTAGGAGGAGGAAGGAACCAGGAGAGAAAGAAGAGGCGAGGGCGTGACGTAGTTCCTGGCGGACGGCTCGCCGACGGGTGGCGCAGGGTGGAACTCGGCGCTCAGTGCGGGGTTGAGGACGAGTTGGAGGCAGCGCGGTCTCAGGGCAGGGGAACTCGGGCTCCTCTGGTGGATGCGGGCGCGTGGAGGCGCGGGAGTGGCGGCATGGAGCAGAGGGAAGGTGGCGGTGCTGGTTGGGTGGATCGGGCAGGTGGGTGGATCGGGGGGGGGATCCCGAGGGAGATGTGGGAGAGAATGGCGGCGGCGGCTAGGAGGATCCCTAGAAATTAGGGATTTGGTCTCGGGTTAGACTAATATATATAGCAGATGAATTTAGGTTAGGGGATATTTGGTCCCTCCGATTTAAATCGGACGGTCAAGAAAAATAAGCTAGGAGAGTCCAACAAAGAAAACGGTGATGTTTTATAGATGTTAGGGGATGATC
Source organism: Triticum aestivum (assembly GCF_018294505.1). Lineage (NCBI taxonomy): Eukaryota > Viridiplantae > Streptophyta > Magnoliopsida > Poales > Poaceae > Triticum > Triticum aestivum. The sequence goes on along the minus strand of NC_057814.1, from coordinate 376,590,914 downwards.
CGGACCCATCGGTAACAACAACCCGGGTCGGGTTCAGGACAATTTTCGGACGCGCGCGAGGGGTGGTCTGAGAGGGGTCGACAAAGACAAAGTGTCTGACAAAAGGCCCCGAAGAAGACAAGAGAGAAAATGAGGAGCAACGTTGCAAGTGTGGTTGGTCTCGAAACGGTCAACGATAGCAAGGGGGGACGCGGCAACTATAAGCGGAATGCAAGTTTTATGAAAACATGCGGATGCAATGCGATGATGAATGCAACAACCAAATAAATACACACAACGAATACGAAATATATGGAAGGCGTCTAGAGCGTCGGTCTCGGGGCGTCACAACACTCCACCACTACAAAAGGATCTTGTCCCGAGATCTAGGATGGCACCGAAGAGAAACGGAAGAGGAAGAGAAGAGGTAAAACTAAGTTGCTTCTTGGCAAACGAGTGAAACCACGAACCTTGAGAGGTTGAACAAATTAAAAGAGAGAATACAACGAAGATGAACAAAGTTGAAAACAATCCGTTAGGAAAGAGGAACAAGGAACATTACGGGAGCCTTGTAGGTTGAAAGACATAAGAAAAGGGTTACAATGGACAAGAAGTACATGCAAGCACTCCGGTTGAAAAGAGATGTACAAGGAACGATAAGGATCAATTATGACAACACTCCGGTTGGAAATGGAAGGCATAGAATATGAACTTGGCAAAATGAAAGCACTTTGATGAGACTCCGGTTAAAAGAGGAATGGTAGACACAACACTCCGGTTAAAACAAGATAAAGAAGGAATAAGAATGATATAATTTGGACAGCACTCCGACTGTAAATGGAAGGAATTGAACATGAACTTTACAAGATGAGAGGATACTTCATGAAATCAACAACACACTGCCTCCGGAACTATCGAAAGAATGGCACAATGGGTCAGAAAGATTTCAGACAGCACTCCGGTTGAGAAGGGAGGCAAAACTTGACAGAATGGGAAGAACTTGAAAAGAGGGCACGACACTTCCGGTTGGAAATGGATAAGCATGAAAAGAACACGTTCCTCACAAATCGAGATGATGAGTGAAAAGAGCAACATCACAATGCCTTCGGAAGAAAGAATAGAAAAATAGATCATTGGAATAACAGAATGGAGGAAGAAAATGACAACTTCTGCCACAAATGAGCTTGGAAAGCATCCTTCCAAGAAGGTTATAACGGAGTTGTTGGGAAATCAACAACAAAAAGAACAAGCTTGTTGTGGGCTTATGGAACACATCTCAAAATTATGAGGTGACAACCCGCCACTAACGGAAACAATTGCTTGCTTGAGATCAACGAAGAGATGAAAACTTCTCTCGCCGGGAGGATAGGAGAAAACTTGGATCATTGATAAGCACCATAATAGCAACATTCCTAAGGGAAGGCTTTAGGTGAAATATGACACAAGATAACTCCAACGAAGAGATTGGTGGATTTAAAATATTTCATTCTTGACAACATGTGAATCAAGAAACGCAAACTCAAATTGTCAAGAATGACATAACACCACCTCAAATGATAAGGTAGAACGAATTGCACTTTAGAATGCAAGATGAAGAATGCTTGGACTCCACAAAACAAAACATGTTTTGAGCACCATGATTATTTTGGAGTATAGCTTGACGAATTTTGACTCCGAGAGAACTCTTGAAGAACAATTGAAGAATGAAAGGAATCCTTGACGAAGCACCATGTAGATCCTCCATGAAGAACTACGATAATAAAAGAATGATCAAACGAAAGGGAAAATTGAAAAGAACTCTGGGAGAAGCCTTGCAATGATTAGATGAAGCTTTGAAATGATATAATTGAAGTAACTTGGAGCTCCAGAAAGAAAAGATGAACAACTTGGAACCGAGAATTTGATATCATGAACGAACTCCGGAAGAAGGAATTAATCACTTGGAGGAAACAAGAATAAGAATTACATTACGCGTATCCTTCACCAATTTAGATTGATGACAAGCCACGGATTTTGCATACTACTTATTCTCGTAGAAAGGATTAAGATAGATATTGCGCAAACTTGAGAAAAGTCTTCAACGATCCGCCGGTAGGATTTGGAAAGAACGAATGAATTGATATGATAACGAAGGAAGAGAAATCTTGAACGAACCACCGTAAGAATTGGAAATGAACGAAGAAAAGATAAAGAAACACCGGGAAGGATTAGAAAACGAATAAAGATACTTGACATAACTTAGATACATGAGGACGAAGAGATCATGAACTGATTAGAGGATATTTGAATGATGCACCGGTAAGATTTGGAGAATGAGAGCTGAAAGCTGGAATGAATAATTCTGAGATGATGGGCTTCGGAGGAAAGAAATGGAAACAACTCATGAAATGCTTCAGATGGGTATGAAAAAAATTCTCGCAATCGAAAACAATTATGAGAGGATGGCAGAAGCTAGAACTATGAATTTTGAAGAGGATGGACCAAGATTCAAGAGAAATTCTTCTTCGGTCTTCAACTATTGAGAATGGTGACAAGAAACACCACCGTAAATTGTTGAGATACTCCGGGATGAAGATTAGAAAGGTTGAACCAATGATGAAAAGAATGTGAAAAATCTTGGAGAAGGCATTTGACTGATGATAAATCATTCTTACGTCAAACTTTGAAATGAATTTGAGAATAACTCCAGAAAAATTAGAAGAGTCGGGTAAGATCCTGAAAAAGACCTGTGGGTTAGGGCCCACTCAAAAGATACACCGTTGAATGATTTAAAAGAAAGATTGCGCCGGTCGAATTAAATGGCTCAAAAGAGATAACAACCTCGAGATAGCTTGAACGGATTGGGAATGGAAATGTGAATCTTCTGAGATATCTTGTACACTCCGGAACCAATGAAAATAGTGAGAGGTGAATGATTGAGAGGTGCACCGGTATGAGAAAGCATTGAAGCGAGGAAAGGAATATGATCAACACTGAAAGCTTGAATTGAATCCACCGGAGAAGAAATAACAACGAAGGATGATGAACTTGAAGCTTCGTTAGTATCTTCATGGGAAATCATCGGATCAGAACATTGATTGAAAAAAAGGATGGAGAGACTTCCCATCAATAAAAAGGATACTTGGTTAAGAAATCTTAGTCCTTGAAGAAAAAGGGTGGGAGGGTGGGAAAACAAAAACAACTTGGGTCGGATGAAACGGACACCGTTGAGAAAAACTTAGAATTGATCTTGCGAATGTTGGAATGATCAGATTTACTTGAAGAGAAGCACGCCAGTTGGAAAAAGAATTGGGATGACACTCTTGATGACCAAGAAGGATTAACACTCCCATAGAAACATGAGAACACCACTTGGAAAAGGTATGGAATCAACACTTGACATTGAAGCAACTCGAATACCACAACTTAAAACAAAACAAAGGATTGGCTTGCAAAATAAGCCGGAACAAACATATGATAGAGATTTCGTCCGAAGTTTTCCTGGTGGGGCCCACACGGGCTCGATCGTACAGCACCATCATGTACAAGGCAGTGCACATGACATACGAAGCGTCCCCGAGTCGGCATAGCCAAGGACTCTTTAAGACACTACGAGACCACTGTAAAACCAACCGTGGAAAGGCGGACCACTAGACGTCGAACCCCAATCTCATATCATGCATCTATCGGAAAGATATCCTACGAGATACTTGAATTCCCACTTATAAACTCCCGAAACTTTCTGGTTATGCAATCTGGTGTTGGGGATACAGGGGACACAAAATATCTCACCCAAACTAACAATACCTAGATCCAGCTGTATCCATCCTTCAACACATAACCAAGAAACCTTCGGAAATCATTTACCTCAACCTTCGAAAAGCATCCGTTATACGAGTTATGGCAATACTCCCGAACTCCCGCCCCAGTACTGGGTGGCGTCGAGGTGATCTCACCAACAACTGCATAAAAGAGATTTTCGATGTCGGCGAAACTCAGGTATTCCAGAACTGCAACGATAAAATTGTGACGACAACACCTCGGAGCTCAACTCCCCGGGACACTGCCACAACCCCTAAATGTCAGGAGGCACCAAGAACAATGTTCTCGTCACAAAACCATCGGAACGATTCCAAGATACCCGCGTGATCCTAAAAATTTTTTAGTGAAATTTGAGGAGAGAAGAGTCAAAACTTCTACGTCAGGAGACCTCACCAGAGCGACGAAGGGACTGAGGAGTAAAAAGAATCCTACTCTCCGATATATAATCCTAAGACTCAAAACATTTTTGTTCTAGACTCAACAACGTCAGCGATTCGATCAAGCAGGGGGCTCCTAAGTCGGGGATGGCTCTGATTACCAACTTGTAACGCCCACGATGCGGCTATATCTCCCACGTGTCGAGGCACGACTTAGAGGCATAACCGCATTGTGGTTTTGTCGCAAGAAGGGTCATCTTCACACAATCCCATGTAATGAACAAGAATGGGATAAAGAGTTGGCTTACAATCGCCACTTCACACAATACATAAATAAATCATACATCAATCAGAGTACACACATAGGTCCGACTACGGAACCAAAATAAAAGAAGACAACCCCAAATGCTAGATCCCCGATCGTCCCAACTGGGCTCCACTACTGATCATCAGGAAACGAAACATAGTAACGACAAGGTCCTCGTCGAACTCCACTTGAGCTCGGTTGCATCACCTGCACTGGTATCATCAGCACCTGCAACTGTTTTGGAAGTATCTGTGAGTCACGAGGACTCATCAATCTCACACCCGCGAGATCAAGACTATTAAAGCTTATGGGTAGGAGAAGGTAGTGAGGTGGAGCTGCAGCAAGCACTAAGCATATATGGTGGCTAACATACGCAAATAGGAGCGAGAAGAGGAGCAATGGAACGGTCGTCAACTAGTAATGATCAAGAAGTGATCCTGAACTCCTATTTACGTCAAACATAACCCAAAAGTCATGTTCACTTCCCGGACTCCGCCGAAAAGAGACCATCAAGGCTACACACACGGTTGATGCATTTTAATTAAGTCAAGTGTCAAGTTCTCTACAACCGGATATTAACAAATTCCCATCTGCCACATAACCGCGGGCACGGCTCTCGAAAGTTTATACCCTGCAGGGGTGTCCCAACTTAGCCCATTATAAGCTCTCACGGTCAATGAAGGATATTCCTTCTCCCGGGAAGACCCGATCAGTCTCGGAATCCCGGTTTACAAGACATTTCGACAATGGTAAAACAAGACCAGCAAAGCCGCCCGATGTGCCGACAAATCCCGATAGGAGCTGCACATATCTCGTTCTCAGGGCACACCGGATGAGCAAGACGTCGGGTTGGCATAGACCCTGGTTGCCCAGGGAGCGCCGGACATCGCTCGGTTTGGACCAGCACTCGAAGGAGCACTGGCCCGGGGGGGGGTAAATAAAGATGACCCTTGAGTCTGCAGAACCCAAGGGAAAAAGGCTTAGGTGGCAAGTGTTAAAACCAAGGTTGGGCCTTGCTGGAGGAGTTCTATTTAAGGCGAACTGTCAAGGGGGTCCCATAAATCACCCAACCACGTAAGGAACGCAAAATCAAGGAACATAACACCGGTATGACAGAAACTAGGGCGGCAAGAGTGGAACAAAACACCAGGCATAAGGCCGAGCCTTCCACCCTTTACCAAGTATATAGATGCATTAATTAAATAAGAGATATTGTGATATCCCAACATATCCATGTTCCAACATGGAACAAACTTCATCTTCACCTGCAACTAGCAACGCTATAAGAGGGGCTGAGCAAAAGCGGTAACATAGCCAAACAACGGTTTGCTAGGAAGGTGAAGGTTAGAGGCTTGACATGGCAATATGGGAGGCATGATATAGCAAGTGGTAGGTAGCGCGGCATAGCAATAGAGCGAACAACTAGCAAGCAAAGATAGAAGTGATTTCGAGGGTATGGTCATCTTGCCTGAAATCCCGCTAGGAAGAAGAACGAGTCCATGAAGAAGACAAACGGACGTAGTCGAACGAATCCTCACAACTCCGGAACGAAACCGAAGCTAACGAGAGAAGCAACCCGGAAAGAAACAAACAACATAGTAAACCACCACACATAAGCATGGCATGATGCACAATCAAGTATGATGCATGTCCGGTTTAATGAGCATGGCATGGCAAAGTGCAACAAACAACACTACAAATTAAGTGGAGCTCAATATGCAACGAGTTGCATATTGACGAAACACCACATCAATTATTTAGTTCTCTCTTGGTTATGTACCCAACAATATTAAATGTTGTTAAACATGGCAAGGGGTGAAGCATAAGTAAACTAACTATTTAGGCAAATTTAAATGAGGCCGGAACAACAAATAACAATTCCGGAAAATCCTCATATGCATATTTTAGATTTGGTACTGTTCTGCCCTAAAAACAATTTTAATGTTGTTAAACAGCAAAATAAAGTGCACCATGTTAAACTAGGCATTTTTCTACCCCATTTACATATAAAGTTTATTAAAATCCGAGCTACGGTTATTTAGTTATGGAAATAAATCATTTTAACATGGCATTCGAGCAAATTAATCAAACAGCATTTTAAACATGGATGAAAGTGGCATAATGTGAAACTAGATAAAATTCTAAGCATTTTACATATTTAAATCATTTTAAACCGATGCACGGTTAATTAGTTATTAGATGCATGAACATATAGGGGTTTTTCTGCAAATCTGCAATACTCTGGATAATGGACAAAATCGCAGAGCCTAAAAAGAAAGACTCTGGGCCAAATCTGGACACGAAGCCCAACAGAGGGAAAAGGCCGGGGGCTGCTCACCCATGGGCTGAGGCCCGACTGGAAGCAGAGGAGGCCTGGTGCTGGCTGCGGGCGCCAGGCAGGCAGATCGGGGCGAGGCAGGGCGTAGTCAACGCGCTCGGGAGCGCTGCCCCCATCGATGCAGGCGCACGGCTGGAGACGAACGGGGCCGCCTACAAGGGAAGCAGGGCTCGAAGAAGGTCGGCTTGGCGTCCATGGCAGCAGGGGAACTCGGGAAAGGCGAGAATCGGGCGCGGAGGAGGCCAGAAGGCGCGGGGACGGTGGGTCCAGGCAGCGAGGTGGCAACCCTGCGAGATCTAAGGCGAGGCAGGGGGTCGGTGGCCATGGTGGTTTCCTGTACAAAGAGAGTCGATAGGGAGTTGGGGACGCATAGAAGAAAAGAAAGGAAGGAAGGAGGAGAAGGTGGGGCGGGGCGGCATGGACCTGCTGCTGGTCCGGAGCGAGCTGTTCATGGCGGCTCGGCTTCAGGGTTCGGCGGCCAGGGCAGGTGACAGGTGCCTGCAAGAAAGAGAGAGAGAGATGCTTAGGAGGAGGAAGGAACCAGGAGAGAAAGAAGAGGCGAGGGCGTGACGCAGTTCCTGGCGGACGGCTCGCCGACGGGTGGCGCAGGGTGGAACTCGGCGCTCGGTGCGGGGTTGAGGACGAGGTGGAGGCAGCGCGGTCTCAGGGCAGGGGAACTCGGGCTCCTCTGGTGGATGCGGGCGCGTGGAGGCGCGGGAGTGGCGGCATGGAGCAGAGGGAAGGTGGCGGCGCTGGTTGGGTGGATCGGGCAGGTGGGTGGATCAGGGGGATCCCGAGGAAGATGCGGGAGAGAATGGCGGCGGCGGCTAGGAGGATCCCTAGAAATTAGGGATTTGGTCTCGGGTTAGACTAATATATATAGCAGATGAATTTAGGTTAGGGGATATTTGGTCCCTCCGATTTAAATCGGATGGTCAAGAAAAATAAGCTAGGAGAGTCCAACAAAGAAAACGGTGATGTTTTATAGATGTTAGGGTATGATCCGGACCCATCGGTAACAACAACTCGGGTCGGGTTCAGGACAATTTTCGGACGCGCGCGAGGGGTGGTCTGAGAGGGGTCGACAAAGACAAAGTGTCTGACAAAAGGCCCCAGAGAAGACAAGAGAGAAAACGAGGAGCAACGTTGCAAGTGTTGTTGGTCTCGAAATGGTCAACGATAGCAAGGGGGGACGCGGCAACTATAAGCGGAATGCAAGTTTTATGAAAACATGTGGATGCAATGCGATGATGAATGCAACAACCAAATAAATACAGACAACGAACACAAAATATATGGAAGGCGTTTGGAGCGTCGGTCTCGGGGCGTCAGAACAAACCTGGCTCTGATACCAACTTGTAACGCCCACGATGCGGCTATATCTCCCACGTGTCGAGGCACGACTTAGAGGCATAACCGCATTGTGGTTTTGTCACAAGAAGGGTCATCTTCACACAATCCCATGTAATGAACAAGAATGGGATAAAGAGTTGGCTTACAATCACCACTTCACACAATACATAAATAAATCATACATCAATGAGAGTACACACATACGTCCGACTACGGAACCAAAATAAAAGAAGACAACCCCAAATGCTAGATCCCCGATCGTCCCAACTGGGCTCCACTACTGATCATCAGGAAACAAAACATAGTAACGACCAAGTTCTACACACACGGTTGATGTATTTTCATTCTGGAGTGCCTCAACAATTCATGGTGGTGTTTCTCATCGTCATTCTCATCATTTGAAGACCGAAGAAGAGTTTCTCTTAAATCTTGCTCCATTCTCTTCAAGATTCATGGTTCTAGCTTGATGCCATCCTCTCATAATTGTTTTTGATTGTGAGAATTCTTTTCACCCATCCGGAGCATTTCAGGAGTCTTTTCAGTTTGATTCTCCGAAGGCCATCATTTCAGAAGATTTCTTCGTTCTAAGTTTTCAGCCTCGTTCTCCAATTATTCTAAATTGATGTCTCTTCTTTCATCTCCATATTCTTCCGGTGCATCGTTCAAATATCCTCTAATCAGTTCATGATCTTTTCGTTCTCATGTGTCTAAATTCTGTCAAGTATCTTTATTTGTTTTCTAATTCTTCCCGATGAATTGCGCCTTTTCTACTTTCATTTCCAATTCTTACGGTGGTTCGTTCAAGAGTTCTCTTCCTTGGTTATCATATAAATTTATTCGCTGTTTCAATCCTACCGGTGGTTCGTTGAAGACTTTTCTCAAGTTTGCGCTATATCTATCTTAATCCTGTCTACGGGAATAAGTAGTATGCCAAAATCCATTGCTTGTCATCAATTTAAATTGGTGAAGGATACGCATAACATAATTCTTGTTCTTGTCTCATCCAAGTGATTAATTCCTTCTTCCGGAGTTCGTAATGGTATCAATTTCTCAGTTCTAAGTTGTTCATCTCTTCTTTCCGGAGTTTGTTCATCATATCACATTCTCGGTTCGAGATGCTTCATCTTTTCTTTCCGGAGTTCAAAGTTTCCTCATTATATCGTCCTGAAGCTCCATCTAAATCATTGCAAGACTTCACCTTGTTCTTTCAACTTCTCTTTTCTTTCTATCATCCTTTTGTTTAACAGAGTTCTTCATGGAGGCTCTACATGGTGCTTCGTCAAGGATTCCTTTCATTCTTCAATTGTTCTTCAAGAATTCTCTTGAAGTTATGATTTGTCTAACTATACTCTGAAATAAACATGGTGTTCAACACATGTCTTGTTTTGAGGAGTTCAAGCATTCTTCATCTTGCATTCTAAAGTGCAATTCGTTCTACCTTATCATTTGAGATGGTGTTATGTCATTCTTGATAATTTCCCTTCGCGTTTCATGATTCACAAGTTTTCAAGAGTGACATATTTAAATCCATCTTTTTCTGTTCGTTCAAGAGATCTTTTCAACCAATCAATCTCTTTGTTGGAGTTATCTTGGTATAGATTTCACTTAAAGCCTTCTCGAAGGAATGTTGCTAATTGTGGTGTCTATCAATGATCCAAGTTTTCTCTATCCTCTCGGCGAGAGAAGTTTTCATCTCTTCGTTGATCTCAAGCAAGCAATTGTTTCCGTTAGTGGCGGGTTGTCACCTCATAATTTTGAGATGTGTTCCATAAGCCCACAACAAGCTTGTTCTTTTTGTTGTTGATTTTTCCAACAACTCTGTTCAATCCTTCTTTTTTAAGGATGCTCTCTCAAATTCGTCTGTGGTAGAAGTTGTTGTTCTCTTCTCCGTTCTTTTCATTACACTCTTTTGTTCTGGAGGCATTGTGATGTTGCTCTCTTCACCCATCATATCGCTTTGTCAAGATCATGTTCTTTTATTGCTTATCCATTTAACCGGAGTCTCATCCAAATGCTTTCATTTTGCCAAGTTCAAATTCTATTCTTTTCATTTCCGACCGGAGCGTTATCGTAATTGATCCTTATCGTTCCTTGTACATCTCGTTTCAACCGGAGTGCTTGCATGTACTTCTCGTCCATTGTTCTCGTCATTCATAGCTTTGCAAACTCCAAGGTTCACATGGTGTTCCTTGTTTCTCCTTTCTACCGGTGTGCTTTCATATTCCTTTTTGATCCGTCTCTTGTTCCATATTCTTCAACCTACAAAGGTTCTCGCAATGTTCCTGGTTCCTCTTTGATAACGGAGTGTTTTCAATCTCGTTCATCTCCCTTGTATTCTCTCTTTTCGTTCGTTCAATCTCTCAAGGTTCTTTGGTTTCACTCTTTTGTCAAAGAAGCAACTTAGTTTTACCTCTCCCTCTTCCGTTTCTCTCCGGGGCCATCCTAGATCTCGGGACGAGATCCTCTTGTAGTGGTGGAGTGTTGTAACGCCCCGAGACCGACGCTCCGGTTGCCTTCCTTGTTTTTCGTGTTCGCCGTGTGTTTTATTTGTGTGTTGCATTCATCATCGCGTCATTTACATTGCATTGGCACTTCATTCCCGTCATGTTTTAAAACTTGCACCCGTTGATAGTTGCTTCTTCTTCCTCGTCTCTGTTGACCTTTCTCAAGACCGACCATTCTTTTGATGCCCGACCGTTTGACCCTCTCTACACAGTACTCAAACCCCTCGCGTGCGTGTCCGATACTTCTCCGAACCCGACCCGGGCAGTCATGACCGTTGGATTCGGATCATCCCCAAACATCCATAAAACATCTCCATTTCTTATTTAGACTTTCCTAGCCTATCTATTCTCGACCGTCGAATTTTGATCGGATGATCCAACTCCCCTCCTTTTCCATATATATAGTCTACATCTAGTCCACCCACATGCCTATCTGGACAAACCCTAGACCAACTCCCTAAAATTCCTCCTCCGCCGCCGCCACACTCAAATCCCACCTCGGGATACTCCCAGATCCATCTCCCTCCAACTAGCGCCCGAGGCCGTGCCTCCTTTTCCCTCCTCAGCTCGATCCTCCTCTTCCCTCCTCTGCTCGATCCCGAATGGACTGTGAGCACCGAGCGCCTCCCCGTCGCCTTGCCCGTCCACGCCACCGGCGACAACATCAGCAGCCCCCGCGTCCCCGAGCACCTCTCCTCTCGTTCCCGCAATGCCCCAGCTCCCTGCCTCCCGTGCTCGTCCCCGAGCAAGCAGCTCAGCGCCCCACCGGCCGCCGCTAAACCAACAGATGAGCGCCGTCGCTCTCTCCCTTGTTCCTCCTCCCTCCCGTGGCTTCCTCTGCCTCTCATCCATCCTCTCTCTTCTCTGTACAGGTGCTCCCCGCGCCATGGAAGTCACCGCAGGCCTCCACGCCGAGCTCTGCCGCCCCTGGATCTCCTCTCCCCGTGGAGCTACTCGAGCCCTGCCCAGAGCAGCCAAGCCACCGGTGAGCTCCTCTGCCGCGCGCACCCCCTTCTCCTCTCCTTCTATTTCTTTTCCTCCCTCTGTATCTTCTCTGAATTTTTCCCCGTCATGGCCTTGCAGTTCCCGCCGCGGCCCTGCTCCGTTCGTCGTTGTCTCCATCAGATCCGATGAGTCCCTGCACCCCGGCCTCGTCCCTGCCTCCAGGTCGCCGCTCCGCCACTTGAGGCCAAGCTGCCGCCGCGCCTGGCCCCTGCCACGACCTGCTGCCAGCGCTGTGCTTCCTCTGCTTCACCCGAACAGGAGCGCCCTCCTGGCCGCGTCCCGCAGCCGGCCCAACTAAGTCCCGTTCCGGCCGGTCCCCGCCGAGGCCGCCTCGCCGAAGCCCCTGCATCGCGCTGCTGCTCCCCTGCTTTACCTACTGTTGCTGCCTCTGTTCTTCAGTAACGAGCATCAGCTCGCTCGCCTCGCCTCGCTTTGACTGCGCCTGGGTCGCGCGTCGCCGCGTGGCCCAGCAGCCTCAAGGCCCAGCACCTCGCCTCAGCCTCTCCACCGACTGGGCATGGCCCATGGTGAGCGCCCCAGTCCGCCCAGTTTCAGCCCGATGTGTTTTTTTCCAGATCTCTGATTTTAGCTATTATCCCAGGAACGTCTGTTTTACAGAAAACCCCTTGAGTTCATGCATACAATAACTAATTAATCATGCATCAAATTTAAATAATCTATATATGAAAAATGTTTCATAATATGCTGCTTGCATCCATGTTTAAAATGTTTAAAATGCTGTTTGTTTAATTTTGCTCGAATGGCATGTTAAAATGATTTATTCCATAACTAACTAACCGTAACTTGGAATTTAATAAACTTTATATGTAAATGGGGTAGAAAAATGCATAGATTAACTTGGTGCACCTTGTTTTACTGTTTAACAACCAAAAAAATATGGTTTTAGGCAGAACAGTACCATATCTAAATTATGCATATGAGGATTTTTCCGGAATTGTTGTTTATTGTTTCCGGCCTCATTTAACTTGCTTAAATAGTTAGTTTACTTATGCTTCACCTCTTGCCATGTTAATCAACATTTAATATTGTTGGGTACATAAACGGAAGAGAACTAAATAATTGATGTGGTGTTTTGTCAATATGCAACTCGTTGCATATTGTGCTCCACTTAACTTGTAGTATTGTTTGTGCACTTTGCCATATTGCCATGCCTCTTTAAACCGGACATGCATCATACTTGGTTGCACATCATGCCATGTTTATGTGATGGTTGTTTACTATGTTGTTTGTTTCTTTCCAGGTTGCTTCTCTTGTTACCTTCGGTTTCGTTCCGGAGTTGTGAGGATTCGTTCGACTACGTCCGTTTGTCTTCTTCATGGACTCGTTCTTCTTCCTTGCGGGATCTCAGGCAAGATGACCATACCCTCGAAATCACTTCTATCTTTGCTTGCTAGTTGTTCACTCTATTGCTATACCTCGCTACCTACCACTTGCTATATCAAGCCTCCCAAATTGCCATGTTAGCCTCTAACCTTTTCACCCTTCCTAGCAAACCGTTGTTTGGCTATGTTACCGCTTTTGCTCAGCCCCTCTTATAACGTTGCTAGTTGCAGGTGTAGATGAAGTTTGTTCCATGTTGGAACATGGATATGTTGGGATATCACAATATATCTTATTTTAATTAATGCATCTATATACTTGGTAAAGGGTGGAAGGCTCGGCCTTATGCCTGGTGTTTTGTTCCACTCTTGCCGCCCTAGTTTCCGTCATACCGGTGTTATGTTCCTTGATTTTGCGTTCCTTACGCGGTTGGGTGATTTATGGGACCCCCTTGACAGTTCACCTTGAATAAAACTCCTCCAGCAAGGCCCAACCTTGGTTTTAACATTTGCCACCTAAGCCTTTTTCCCTTGGGTTCTGCAGACTCAAGGGTCATCTTTATTTACCCCCCCGGGCCAGTGCTCCTTCGAGTACTGGTCCAAACCGAGTGATGTCCGGCGCCCCCTGGGCAACCAGGGTCTATGCCAACCCGACGTCTTGCTCATCCGGTGTGCCCTGAGAACGAGATATGTGCAGCTCCTATCGGGATTTGTCGGCACATCGGGCGGCTTTGCTGGTCTTGTTTTACCTTTGTCGAAATGTCTTGTAAACCGGGATTCCGAGACTGGTCGGGTCTTCCCGGGAGACGGAATATCCTTCGTTGACCGTGAGAGCTTATAATGGGCTAAGTTGGGACACCCCTGCAGGGTATTATCTTTCGAAAGTCGTGCCGGCGGTTATGTGGCAGATGGGAATTTGTTAATGTCCGGTTGTAGAGAACTTGACACTCGACTTAATTAAAATACATCAACCGCGTGTGTAGCCGTGATGGTCTCTTCTCGGCGGAGTCCGGGAAGTGAACACGGTTCATGTGTTATGTTTGACGTAAGTAGGGGTTCAAGATCACTTCTTGATCATTGCTAGCTTCACGACCATTCCGTTGCTTCTCTTCTCGCTCTTATTTGCGTATGTTAGCCACCATATATGCTTAGTGCTTGCTGCAGCTCCACCTCATTACCCCATCCTTCCTATAAGCTTAAATAGTCTTAATCTCGCGGGTGTGAGATTGCTGAGTCCTCGTGACTCACAGATACTTCCAAAACAGTTGCAGGTGCCGACGATACCAGTGCAGGCGATGCTACCGAACTCAAGTGGGAGTTCGACGAGGAACTTGGTCGTTACTATGTTTCGTTTCCTGATGATCAGTAGTGGAGCCCAGTTGGGACGATCGGGGATCTAGCATTTGGGGTTGTCTTATTTTATTTTGGTTCCGTACTCGGACCTTGATTGTACTCTGATTGATGTATGATTTATTTATGTATTGTGTGAAGTGGCGATTGTAAGCCAACTCCTTATCCCATTCTTGTTCATTACATGGGATTGTGTGAAGATGACCCTTCTTGTGACAAAACCACAATGCGGTTATGCCTCCAAGCCATGCCTCGACACCTTGTAGATATAGCCGCATCGTGGGTGTTACAGGGGCTTTCCTTCTCTCCCTCTTCCTCTTTCCTTCCCCTCCTAGTTGGACTAGGAAAGGGGGGAACCTACTCCTAGTAGGAGTAGGATTTCCCCCCTTGGGGCGCGCCCCATGAGGCCGGCCGGCCCCCTCCTCCCCTCCTTTATATACGGGGGAGGGGGGCTCCCCATAGATACACAAGTTGATTTCTTAGCCGTGTGCGGTGCCCCCTCCACAGATTTCCACCTCGGTCATATTGTCGTAGTGCTTAGGCGAAGCCCTGCATCGGTAACTTCATCATCACCGTCACCATGCTGTCGTGCTGACGAAACTCTCCCTCGGCCTCAGCTGGATCTAGAGTTCGAGGGACGTCACCGAGCTGAACGTGTGCAGATCGCGGAGGTGCCGTGCGTTCGGTACTTTATCGGTTGGATTGCGAAGACGTTCAACTACATCAACCATGTTACTTAACGCTTCTGCTTTCGGTCTACGAGGGTACATGGACACACTCTCCCCGCTCCTTGCTATGCTTCTCCTAGATAGATCTTGTGTGATCGTAGGCAAAAAAATTGAAATACTACGTTCCCCAACAGTGGTATCAGGGCCAGGTCTATGCGTAGATGTTATATGCACGAGTAGAACGCAAAGAGTTGTGGGCGATAATAGTCATATTGCTTACCAGCATGTCATACTTTGATTCGGCGGTTGTTGGATGAAGCGGCCCAGACTGACATTACATGACCGCGTTCATGAGACTGGTTCTACCACCGTGCTTTGCACACAGATGGCTAGTGGGTGTCTGTTTCTCCAACTTTAGTTGAATCGAGTGTGACTATGCCCGGTCCTTGTTGAAGGTTAAAACAGCACACTTGACGAAAAATCGTTGTGGTTTTGATGCGTAGGTAAGAACGGTTCTTGCTAAGCCCGTAGCAGCCACGTAAAATTTGCAACAACAAAGTAGAGGACGTCTAACTTGTTTTTGCAGGGCTTGTTGTGCTGTGATATGGTCAAGACGTGATGATATATAAATTGTTGTATGAGATGATCATGTTTTGTAACAGTTATCGGCAACTGGCAGGAGCCATATGGTTGTCACTTT
The DNA here is from genome assembly GCF_018294505.1 of Triticum aestivum. Classification (NCBI taxonomy): domain Eukaryota; kingdom Viridiplantae; phylum Streptophyta; class Magnoliopsida; order Poales; family Poaceae; genus Triticum; species Triticum aestivum. The sequence goes on along the minus strand of NC_057814.1, from coordinate 376,575,192 downwards.
ATTGTATGAAATGCAATCGCCATGTAATTGCTTTACTTTATCACTAAGCAGTAGCGATAGTCGTAGAAGCAATAGTTGGCGAGACGACAATGATGCTTCGATGGAGATCAAGAAGTCAAGCCGGTGACGATGGTGATCATGACGGTGCTTTGGAGATGGAGATCAAAGGCACAAGATGATGATGGCCATATCATATCACTTATATTGATTGCATGTGATGTTTATCCTTTATGCATCTTTTTTGCTTAGTACGGCGGTAGCATTATAAGATGATCTCTCACTAAATTTCAAGGTACAGGTGTTCTCCCTGAGTATGCACCGTTGCGACAGTTTGTCGTGCCGAGACACCACGTGATGATAGGGTGTGATAACCTCTACATTCACATACAACGGGTGCAAGCCAGTTTTGCACACGCAGAATACTCGGGTTAAACTTGACGAGCCTAGCATACGCAGATATGGCCTCGGAACATTGAGACCGAAAGGTCGAGCGTGAATCATATAGTAGATATGATCAACATAGTGATGTTCACCATTGAAAACTACTCCATCTCACGTGATGAGCGGACATGGTTTAGTTGATATGGATCACGTGATGACTTAGATGATAAGAGGGATGTTTATCTAAGTGGGAGTTCTTAAGTAATATGACTAATTGAACTTTAATTTATCATGAACTTAGTACCTGATAGTATTTTGCATGTCTATGTTATTGTAGATAAATGGCCCGTGCTACTGTTCCATTGAATTTTAATGTGTTTCTAGGGAAAGCTAGGTTGAAAGACGACGGTAGCAACTACACGGACTGGGTCCATAACTTGAGGATTATCCTCATTGCTGCACAGAAGAATTACATCTTGGAAGCACCGCTAGGTGTACCACCCGCGCCGGCAACTGCAGACATTGTGAATGCCTGGCAGTCGCGTGTTGATGACTACTCGATAGTTCAGTGTGCCATGCTTTACGGCTTAGAACCAGGACTTCAACGACGTTTTGAACGTCATGGAGCACATGAGATGTTCCAGGTGTTGAGGTTAATATTTCAAGCAAATGCCTGGATTGAGAGATATGAAGTCTCCAATAAGTTCTACAGCTGCAAGATGGAGGAGAATAGTTCTGTCAGTGAACATATACTCAGAATGTCTAGGTACCACAACCACTTGACTCAATTGGGAGTTAATCTTCCTGATGATAGTGTCATTGACAGAGTTCTTCAATCACTGCCAGCAAGCTACAAAAGCTTTGTGATGAACTATAATATGCAAGGGATGGATAAGACGATTCCCGAGCTATTCGCAATGCTAAAAGCTGCGGAGGTAGAAATCAAGAGGGAGCATCAAGTGTTGATGGTCAACAAGACCACTAGTTTCAAGAATAAGGGTAAAGGGAAGAAGGGGAACTTCAAGAAGAACGGCAAGCAAGTTGCTGCTCAAGTGAAAAAGCCCAAGTCTGGACCTAAGCCTGAGACTGAGTGCTTCTACTGCAAAGGGACCGGTCACTGGAAGCGGAACTGCCCCAAGTATTTGGCGGAAAATAAGGATGGCAAAGTGAAAGGTATATTTGATATACATGTTATTGATGTGTACCTTAATAATGCTCGCAGTAGCGCCTGGGTATATGATACTGGTTCTGTTGCTAATATTTGCAAGTCGAAACAGGGGCTACGGATTAAGCGAAGATTGGCTAAGGACGAGGTGACGATGCGCGTGGGAAATGGTTCCAAAGTCGATGTGATCGCCGTCGGCACGATACCTCTACATCTACCTTCGGGATTAGTTTTAGACATGAATAATTGTTATTTGGTGCCAGCGTTAAGCATGAACATTATATCTGGATCTTGTTTGATGCGAGACGGTTATTCATTTAAATCAGAGAATAATGGTTGTTCTATTTGTATGAGTAACTTATTTTATGGTCATGCACCCTTGATGAGTGGTCTATTTTTACTAAATCTTGATAGTAGTGATACACATATTCATAGTATTGAAGCCAAAAGATATAAGTTTAATAATGATAGTGCAACTTATTTGTGGCACTGCCGTTTAGGTCATATTGGTGTAAAGCGCATGAAGAAACTCCATGCTGATGGGCTTTTGGAATCACTTGATTATGAATCACTTGATGCTTGCGAACCATGCCTCATGGGCAAGATGACTAAGACTCCGTTCTCCGGAACAATGGAGCGAGCAACAGACTTGTTGGAAATAATACATACTGATGTATGCGGTCCAATGAGTGTTGATGCTCGCGGCGGGTATCGTTATTTTCTGACCTTCCCAGATGATTTGAGCAGATATGGTTATATCTACTTGATGAAACATAAGTCTGAAACATTTGAAAAGTTCAAAGAATTTTAGAGTGAAGTGGAAAATCATCGTAGCAAGAAAACAAAGTTTCTACGATCTGATCATGGAGGAGAATATTTTAGTTACGAGTTTGGTCTTCATTTGAAACAATGCGGAATAGTTTCGCAACAGAGGCCACCCAGAACACCACAGCGTAATGGTGTGTCTGAACGTCGTAATCGTACTTTATTAGATATGGTGCGATCTATGATGTCTCTTACTGATTTACCGCTATCATTTTGGGGTTATGCTTTAGAGACGGCTGCATTCACATTAAATAGGGCACCATCTAAATCCGTTGAGATGACACCATATGAACTCTGGTTTGGCAAGAAACCCAAGTTGTCGTTTCTTAAAGTTTGGGGCTGCGATGCTTATATGAAAAAGCTTCAACCTGATAAGCTTGAACCCAAATCAGAGAAATGTGTCTTCATAGGATAACCAAAGGAAACTGCTGGGTACACCTTCTATCACAGATCCGAAGGCAAGATATTCGTTGCTAAGAATGGATCCTTTCTATTGAAGGAGTTTCCCTCGAAAGAAGTGAGTGGGAGGAAAGTAGAACTTGATGAGGTAAGTGCACCTGCTCCCTTATAGGAAAGTAGTACATCACAAAAATCAGTTCTAGTGATTCCTACACCAATAAGTGAGGAAGCTAATGATGATGATCAAGAAACTTCTGATCAAGTTACTACCGAACCTCGTAGGTCAACCAGAGTAAGATCCGCACCAGAGTGGTACAGTAATCCTGTTCTGGAGGTCATGTTACTTGACCATGACGAACCTACGAACTATGAGGAAGCGATGATGAGCCCAGATTCCACAAAATGCCTTGAGGCCATGAAATCTGAGATGGGATCCTAGTATGAGACAAAGTGCGGACTTTGGTTGACTTGCCCGATGATCGGCAAGCCATAGAGAATAAATGGATCTTCAAGAAGAAGACTGACGCTGACGGTAATATTACTGTCTACAAAGCTCAACTTGTTGCGAAAGGTTTTCGACAAGTTCAAGGAGTTGACTAGGATGAGACCTTCTCACCCGTAGCGATACTTAAGTCTATCCGAATCATGTTAGCAATTGCCGCATTTTATGATTATGAAATTTGGCAAATGGATGTCAAAACTGCATTCCTTAATGGATATCTTAAAGAAGAGTTGTATATGATGCAACCAGAAGGTTTTGTCAATCCAAAAGGTGCTAACAGAGTGTGCAAGCTCCAGCGATCCATCTATGGACTGGTGCAAGCCTCTCATAGTTGGAATATTCGCTTTGATAGTGTGATCAGAGCATATGGTTTTATACAGACTTTTGGAGAAGCCTGTATTTACAAGAAAGTGAGTGGGAGCTCTTTAGCATTTCTGATATTGTATGTAGATGACATATTGTTGATCGGAAATGATACTGAATTTCTAAATAGCGTAAAAGGATACTTGAATAAGAATTTTTGAATGAAAGACCTCGGTGAAGCTGCTTATATATTAGGCATCAAGATCTATAGAGACAGATCAAGACGCTTAATTGGACTTTCACAAAGCACATACCTTGATAAAGTTTTGAAGAAGTTCAAATGGATCAAGCAAAGAAAGGGTTCTTGCCTATGTTACAAGGTGTGAAGTTGAGTCAGATTCAATGCCCGACCACTACAGAAGATAGAGAGAAAATGAAAGTCATTCCCTATGTTTAAGCCATAGGTTCTATCATGTATGCAATGTTGTGTACCGGACCTGATGTGTGCCTTGCTATTAGTTTAGCAGGGAGGTACCAAAGTAATCCAGGAGTGGATCACTGGACAGCGGTCAAGAACATCCTGAAATACCTGAAAGGGACTAAGGATATGTTTCTCGTTTATGGAGGTGACAAAGAGCTCGTCGTAAATGGTTACGTTGATGCAAGCTTTGACACTGATCTGGATGACTCTAAGTCACAAACGGGATACGTATTTATATTAAATGGAGGAGCTGTAAGTTGGTGCAGTTCCAAGCAGAGCGTCGTGGCGGGATCTACGTGTGAAGCGGAGTACATAGCTGCTTCGGAAGCAGCAAATGAAGGAGTCTAGATGAAGGAATTCGTATCCGATCTAGGTGTCATACCTAGTGCATCGGGTCCAATGTAAATCTTTTGTGACAATACTAGTGCAATTGCCTTGGCAAAGGAATCCAGATTTCACAAGAGAACCAAGCACATCAAGAGACGCTTCTATTCCATCCGCGATCAAGTCAAGGAGGGAGACATAGAGATTTTCAAGATACATACGGAACTGAATGTTGCAAACCCGTTGACTAAGCCTCTATCACGAGCAAAACATGATCAACACCAAGACTCCATGTGTCGTGGTTTTGTCACGGCAGGTGTCCTAGAGAAAGGACTTAGTCGTGGAGCCATCGCTACGGGTTAACTTAAAGGGGTTAAAGCGGACAAGGGATGCAAGAGAGTTTTATACTAGTTCGACCCCTTACGATGAAGGTAAAAGCCTACGTCTAGTTGTGATGGAATTGCTGGGGTTTCGATGACCAGGGAGCGAATACGCTTTGCCTGAGTCTCGAGTTGTTGTCTGTTGTCCTTGAACTGCCGTTGGGTCGTCCCCTTATATACCTGGGCTTGACGCCCGTCGGTTTACAGAATCCCGAGGCTGGCTCATAATCGTGTCCGGCTCGGTCTCTGCTACATCTGTTGTACAACACAAGTTTACATATCAATGCCGGTTTATGTCTACATGCCTTAAACCGGCTTTGGGCCCTGGCCTTCATAAAGCCTCACCGTCTGTCTTCATGTACTTCAGATACAGATGAACTACTTATGGGGTTAACCCGGCTTCTCCTGGCCGGTTTACGCCCAGTGGTAATTCCCCAACATTAGGCCCCAGATTGATTTGAACTGGTTCATGTCAATCCTCAATACTTAAGAAAATTTCTTCTTCAACATCTTCACATAATCTTGTAAACCGCCGTGACATCATGTTCTAGGACCATGGTAAACCGCCGTGACGTCACCTGTCATTTAAACCTGTGTATAATCCACCTTCATTAATGAGCCTCCGACAATCGAGGCGACAGCTTCGCCTCATATCCAAAATTTAGGCTCCTCGATCTTCGCGCCTGACGCTTATCTTTCTGCCCTTATAAATAGGGCCAGGGGGTCTTTCTATTTTTCCCCCTCGTGCCTCTTTGCGTCACCGTCTTCCTCGCACCGACCGACCCTCGAGCTCTGCCGCCGCCGTCATCCATCGTCTCTGCTTCGACAAAGGCCGCTGCATCAACCTGATCGGTTCAGAGAAAAGCGGTGATCCTCTGCTGCTTCCTCCTGCACCAGTAAGCCCCTCTTCTTCTCGCCCTAGATCCGCCATTAGGGTTCGGTGTTCTTCATAGCTTGAAGTTGTTCTTCCTTCGGTAGCACCAATGGCAGGTTAGATCTGACTATTTTCAACACCTTTTGTAGTTTAGACTCCTGCTTCCTTGTTAGAACATATGCCTTGTATAAAACTCATCTCAACTTGGTGAACCTTTAACACGCTGGAAATTAGGTCAGAATATATTTTGTTTTTCCAATGCGCGGTAGATCTGAAATTACCATGGCAAGATGTGAAACTTGTTTCTTCCTTCACTTATACACAAGGAGTACCAGATTGGGCGGTTTAACTTCATATACAAAATGATGACCCAGTAGATACCATTAGTCCCATGTTGAACCGCCAATGCATTCATCATTGTACTGTTTCCATTGTCAGACTCCGGTTTACGAATAACCAATTCCGGTTTAACAATATGCTTACATCCTTATACCGCTGTATAGTTGTCCATTGTAAATCTTAAACCGGCAATAATCATGTTTCAGATCTTTCATTGCCATGGCCAAGCAAGTCTATGAATGCAATTGGGCTCCTTCTCGAGTAACCGAAGAACAGTTAAACAATCTTGTTAAAACGGGCGCTTTAGCCAAGAAGATGTCATCCACTGGAGGGTCCCTGGCCCGGAAAGTCCTCCTACACCCAAAGACGGAGAGGTAGTCGTGTTTGCTGATCATCTCGGACGAGGTTTTAGCCCTCCCGGTTCAAAAAAATTCCGAGATGTACTAGCCAATTTTCAGCTGCACCCTCAAGACATCGGTCCCAATTCTGTGACCAACATCTGCCACTTCCAAGTCTTCTGTGAGGTTTATCTGCAAGAGGAACCTACAGTCGAACTGTTTAGGGATTTCTTTCACTTAAACCATCGCACAGAGTTCTCGGATGGACCCAACACGGAACTGGGCGGAATGGCGGTTCAGAAAAGGAAAGAAGTCACCTTCCCTCATCCCAAACTTCACAGTCACCCCAAAGAGTGGAACCAGACTTGGTTTTATTGCATGGATACATCTCCACCTGATGAAAACCCCCTGCCGGGTTACCGCCCTGAACGCCTGAGCAACACACATCCTTTTCCTTAGAGGTTGACTGCAAGAGAAAGGGCCAACTATGCTCCTCAATTATCAAAGCTTAGAGCCTTCATGGCAAACGGTTTGACAGGAGTTGATCTCGCTCGTTATTGGATAAGCTGGAGTATTCTGCCCTTAAGCCGGCGCTCCGGTTTGATGTGTGAGTATACGGGGAGTTTGAAGGATGCTCGGTGGCACATTGACATTCAGCTTACAGATGCAGAAGTCACTGAGGCTGTAAAAAAGATACTGAACGAACCGGAGGCTGTCTGTGCCCAAACCGGACTACTCCCTTACTGCACCTTCAACAAACAACTAGCTGTAAGAATCATATAATCTTTTTATCTGAAGTTGCTTCTGTCCAAATATTCTGTGAAAGTGTGATTATTTTCTGACAGGGTGATGATCCGTTCTGGAACAAGAAACCATCACAAGACAAACCGACGAAGCCGCAAGACAAACCGGTCAAGCCAGTTCGTCCAAAGACCAAGGTTGTTAAAAAACCTGCCAAGAAAAGAACCACTGCATCCTCCGATCTACCAGCTGATGACGATGTGGGTAATCCGGAACCAGAGGTAGAACTTGACTCTCTTGGTTCATTTGTCGTACACCTCATTGACAATGATTATTATTAGGACGACGCTGAAGGTAGTCATGCTGATGTTGTAGAGGTAATCATTCTTTCCTCCGATTCAGATCCTCTGCCGACATCAAAAATCCGTCGAGCAAACCGAAAAGTAAAATTTTCTCACCCCCTTGCTTACTTGGACCCAAACTTTCTTTTGAAGACACAGCAGCACGAGGCTCGCCGCACAACCCGACACAGTGGCCAGGTAGTTACCCCCGCCGGTTTACCGAACAGTCCGGTTCGGAAACGCCGATCAGAGGTCTCTTATCCCATTGATACTTCATGCCCCAAAGCAGGTTGTTTCCGCCAGCCTCTTAACCCATCTGATTCAAATTACTAGGGTACTTCTCACTCATCTTCTGGCGAGTCGTCGGCCCCAAAACTTCCACCCCTCAAAACGGTTCTTGGGTGAGCTATACACTTGTTGTTATCCTTGATGTTGCTATTTTGATATACTGTACTGATCCTCATGTTTATTTTTCTCAGCGCCAAGCCCAGACCCAGCAAGAAAGCTCGGTTGAATAAACCGGCTGATGAAGACGTGGCTGTTGAACTGGAGAAAACTCCAGATCCTGAAGAGACCAACATTGATGCCATACTGAATGACCCACCGCCTCAAGATCATGACTTCGTTGCCAAGCAGGCAGAAGTTGACACCACAAGTCATGCTGACCAGCCAACCAGCCATGTCCGGACTGATGACAAACCGGCAAGTCCAGTTAAAAATACTGACAAACCTCCAACCCCAGTAACGGCTGCTGATGACAAAGATGATGACATTATGATTACTGGCACTGGCCATACCGCTCCGGGCAATCCTGTTGCTTTGTCAAAGCATACTGCCAAAGATGAGCTCTCTGCAATTGGCAAAGGCAAATGGAACACCGATTTGTCAAATTATGCCCATCTGAATGCTCAAGACCTTCACTCTGGCTTCCTGAACCGTCTGTACACCAGCCGTGACTATGAAGTCGGTTTGGTAAATATGATGAAGGAGCGATATGAGGTAACTTCAATAAGTGTTTCTCTCTTATATTTAATTGCAGTTTATCAACTCCAGTAGCCCCCAAGTGACGGTTTAAGATACCAATTTAAACCGGGACTTAGTAACAATTTCATGTTTGCAACAATGCATCTTAACTTCACTGATGTAGCCCCCAAGGACCGGTTTAACTTTATAAAGATGAACCGGGACTTTGTAGAAGAATTCCCATATCAGCATTTTATGAGAAAATACACATTAGCCCCCAAGTGCCAAGCTTAATACTTGTATTGTGCTTGGGACTTGTAAAAATTTCTGATTAAGAGCAAATATGCATTAGCCCCCAAGTACTAAGGGCATAACTTGTTATGTGCTTGCTACTTCAAATATGTACTGTCAACTCATTATATATCTGTCTCTTTATAGGCTGAACTGAGCAAGAAGGAAAGCCAAACCGCTGATCTGCAAGAGAACATCAAGTCCCAACAGGCCGAAACTTCCAAAGCAAAAGATGAACTGACGAGCGCTTTAGCCGCATTGGAAAAGCTAAAGGAGAGCTTCGCCAAGGAGCAGGCGGATTGGAACACAGAGAAATCCGCTTTGCGGAAAAGAGCTGAAGACGCAGAAGCAGCTCTCAAACCGGTGGTAGACGAGCTGACTGGCGTAAAGCGGCAGATACATGCTATGACCGCTGTTGTGTTTGGTAAGCATCCTTTCTTTATACTTTCAACATATCTTCCCATGTGTTGCTGGTTTACTGACGTTTATAATGATACATGAACTCGCATTAGTCATCTGGGCTCTGACGTACAGAAGAAATTGAAAGCGGCCTATACTCTGATAGAGCAGCTGTATACCGGTGCGCAGCGGATCATCTGCACCGCTTCACACAATAAGCCTCCTCCAACATTGATCAAGGACACCTTAGAAAGGCTATCCATGCTGCCTTCCCGGGTTGAAGAACTAAAGAAAGCTGCGGCAAGGGTTGGAGCTCTGACCGCTCTAACCCGGGCAAAGGCGTGGGTGCATGATCTTGATCCGGTGGACGTGGCTAAAGGCTTCTCAAGCTTAAAAGAAGACGGATCAGAATTTGGCCAGGAGGATCTCCGCGCCATAAACCGGGAAGTACGTCCACTGGCTTTTCAATTAGCTGAAGAGGCTGATCTCTCATACTATCAGGCAAGTTATGATGACAAGAACAGACGGGTTGCTGCACCAATTCCGGAAGCGCAAAATCTGATCCCTCCAATCCGTAAGCACACTTATGCCCCTGATATTGAACCGTCAACCCTTATCAGCGACGAAGCTGTGTTCCAAGCTTTAACTAGGATGGACTGGACAACTGTTGACTTCCAGCCACTGGGTAGAGACGAAGAAGATGAACCGGTGCAAGATGATCTGCAGCCGTCAGGTCAAGCTGATAAGCAATCATAATCCAGTGGCCGGTTTAGTCTTCCACGTGCTGCAATGCTTATGGAGAAACAATTATCCCTTTGGGCACTGAAACGCCTTGTAATAGGCTAGTTAAAACACTTGGTCTGTTATGCCTTCGTGCATATTTATCTGCAACTGATGCGTGTTAATCCGCCATGCTTAAGATATGATGTTCATAATCCATAGCTATTTATTCAAGTTTGTTCCAGCAGATAAGAAGCTTAAAGCGCCCTGGCGGTTTACCACCGGGCAGGTCATGATACCCAAATATATATATGACCAAGGTTTATAACCAAGGTTGTAAAAGATAACCAAATATGGAAATATATGATACCTGTGACCTTTAGGCATAGTGTTGGCTGACCAACTTTGTAATGAGGGTAATAACCCTAATCCGGAGTAGAAGTAACTCCTGTTATATGATGCCGGTTTATCAGAAAACCGTTCCGGGCTGTGATAAACACCGGTTTATTCCATACTGGTGACTTTGAGTCAAAACTAGACCGGGCTGATAGTCTCCGGATTATAATTTGATCGTGCACTGACAACTTGTAGTTGACAGCCTAACCGGGTTGATAAACACCGGTTTGAAAAATATCACAAATCTTATGAAACAAACAAAACTTAGCAAAAGGCAAATAAAAACCGTTGTAGTCGAGGCTTTTCACGGGCTGCCAGGCCCCAAATTCGAGGCTTTTCATGGGCTGCCAGGCCACTGGGTTAAACCATTTTTGCAAAGCCTTTTAAGATGGTCCTCAATCCTTAACCAATCATCGTTTTAACTGGACAAGTTCAGGGTCTTCATTTTAGAGTAACTTGTCAAAGTTCGAAGGGTCATACCAAGTTTACCTGGGCGGAGTGACCTACTTAAATAGGCAGGTTAACCCGGGGTTTTAGGTGTATACACCAGGCTTCCAAGCCATGGCTTGATAGCCCGTTACAAGTGTAGATTCTTAGTTCATTTCGACAGCAAAGAGTCCCCAAGCAACGTTGTGAGCTGTGCACAGTGGGTGCCTATGTTTGAGCTGTTGTTTTTCAACACTCTCTTTGGCCCCGGATTGATGTGGCTTTGAGCCGATCAAGAGGTGTGACTGTGGTTCGGATACGACCAAGCCCCCAAGTGATGTTGTGGCATTGCGCCGATCAAGAGGTGTAGCTATGGTTCGGATACGACCAAGCCCCCAAGTGATGCTGTGGCATTGCGCCGATCAAGAGGTGTAGCTATGGTTCGGATACGACCAAGCCCCCAAGTGATGCTATGGCATTGCGCCGATCAAGAGGTGTAGCTACGGTTCGGATACGACCAAGCCCCCAAGTGATGTAATATAAAGCTTTGAGAAGCTAGATCAAGGGGTAAACCGGACGCCGCTTTGTAAGCTCCATGTAACCACACATGATGTAAGAAAAACAACAGATACCCCGCTTTAGCTGAGGTTCCGGTTTATTATATTGATCATAATATATACAAGGTCATAATATGTACATAAGCAGAGCCTGTAGCTTAAGTATAGTAGGGCGGAAGATGAGCAATATTCCATGGCGGTTGGTCTCCTCCTCCGATTTACGTGAGTCTTTGCGCTCTCGAACATCGATTAGGTAGTATGACCCGTTGTGCAGATTCTTGCTGACCACAAAGGGTTCTTCCCAAGGGGGGGATAGTTTGTGCATGTCCGTCTGATCCTGGATGAGTCGAAGCACCAAATCGCCTTCTTGAAAGGTTCTGGTTCTAACCCGGCGGCTATGATAATGACGCAGGTCTTGCTGATAAATTGCCGAACGGGCTGCCGCCATGTCACGCTCCTCATCTAACAGGTCAAGAGCTTCCTGCCGTGCCTTCTCGTTGTCAGCTTCAACGTATGCCGCTACGAGTCATGACGGATGTCACTAGGAAGAACTGCTTCCGCTCCATAAACCATGAAGAACAGTGTGTATCCTGTCGATCTGTTGGGTGTGGTATTGATGCTCCATAACACCGAAGGTAGCTCCTCAACCCAACAACCCGGCGTCCGTTGCAAAGGAACCATAAGCCGGGGTTTGATGCCTCTCAACATCTCTTGATTGGCCCTCTCCGCTTGCCCATTGGACGGGGGGTGAGCCACTGATGATACGTCAAGCTGGATGTGCTCACGTTGACAGAACTCCTTCATGGCACCCTTTGACAGATTGGTACCATTGTCTGTTATAATGCTGTGTGGAAAACCAAACCGGAAGATCACCTTTTTGATGAATTGAACCGCCGTGGCTGCGTCACACTTACTAACTGGCTCTGCCTCCACCCACTTCGTGAACTTATCAACCGCCACCAAAAGATGGGTCTTCTTGTCCTTGGACCTCTTGAAAGGCCCAACCATATCCAGCCCCCAAGTTGCAAACGGCCAGGTGATTGGAATCATCCTCAATTCTTGAGCCGGTACATGAGCGCGCCTTGAGAATTTCTGGCAGCCATCACATCTTTTGACCAAGTCCTCTGCATCAGCATGAGCTATCAACCAATAGAAACCGTGACGAAACGCCTTGGCCACCAAAGATTTTGAACCGGCGTGGTGACCACAATCTCCTTCGTGGATCTCACGCAAAATTTCACGGCCTTCCTCAGGAGACACACAGCGTTGAAACGCCCCTGTCACACTACAATGATGTAACTCTCCATTGATGATAGTCATGGACTTGGACCGCCGGATTATCTGCCTGGCCAAAGTTTCATCCTCTGGTAACTCGCCCCGATTCATATACGCCAGATATGGAACCGTCCAATCCGGGATAACATGAAGAGCCGCCACCAACTAAGCCTCCGGATCAGGAACAGCCAAATCCTCTTCACTAGGGAGCTTGACGGAGGGATTATGCAAAACATCCAGGAAGACATTAGGTGGAACCGGTTTACGTTGGGAACCCAGGCGGCTTAAAGCGTTCGCCGCTTCGTTCTTCCGCCGGTCCACATGATCCACCTGATAACCTTTAAAGTGACCTGCAACAATATCCACCTCACGACGATATGCTTCCATTAGTGGGTCCTTGGAATCCCAAGTGTCGGACACTTGTTGAGCCACCAGATCCGAGTCACCGAAGCACTTAAATCGGCTTAGGTTCATCTCCTTAGCCATCCGAAGACCATGGAGTAAAGCCTCATATTCAGCTGCATTATTAGTGCAAGGGAACATTAAACGGAGAACATAACAAAACTTATCACCTCGTGGGGAAGTTAATACGACTCCAGCCCCCGAGCCCTCCAATTGCCTGGACCCATCAAAATGAATAGTCCAATAAGTATGATCCGGCTTCTCCTCTGGCGCTTGTAATTCTGTCCAATCATTGATGAAATCCACAAGTGCCTGAGATTTGATCGCCGTTCGGGGTATGTATTTCAAACCGTGAGGCCCGAGCTCTATAGCCCACTTAGCAATCCGGCGAGTTGCTTCCCTGTTCTGGATTATATCTCCAAACGGAGCAGAGCTGACCACCGTGATGGGATGACCTTGGAAATACTGCTTAAGCTTCCGGCTTGCCATAAAAACCCCATACACCAATTTTTGCCAATGCGGGTACCTCTGCTTGGACTCAATAAGTACATCACTCATATAGTAAACCGGCCGCTAAACCGGATATTCCTTTCCTGCCTCCTTGCGCTCGACCACAATAGCCACACTAATAGCCCGAGCATTAGCTGCCACATATAGCAACAATGGCTCTTTGTCCACTGGAGCAGCGAGAATCGGTGGATTAGCCAGCTGCTGCTTTAAGTCCTCCAATGCTTCATTAGCGGCGTCACTCTAGACGAAGTTATCCGTTTTCTTCAGCATCTAATACAAAGGGATGGCCTTCTCGCCAAGGCGACTGACAAACCGGCTCAACGCGGCAACCTGGCCTGCCAGGCGTTGAACATCATTGATACACTTCGGTTTAGCCAAGGAGGTGATGGCTTTGATCTTTTCCGGATTAGCTTCAATGCCCCTGTTAGACACCAAAAAGCCCAAGAGCTTGCCTGCAGGTACACCAAAGACACACTTGGCCGGATTAAGCATCATTTTATAAACCCGCAGGTTATCAAAGGTTTCCTTCAAGTCATCAATCAATGTCTCCTTCTTCCTTGATTTTACCACAATATCATCCACATAGGCGTGAACATTGCGGCCGATCTATTTATGAAGACAATTCTGCACACGCCGTTGATAGGTCGCCTGGGCACTCTTGAGCCCAAAGGGCATGGACACATAGCAGAAGGCTCCAAAGGGAGTTATGAAGGTTGTCTTCTCCTGATCTTTAACTGCCATTTTGATCTGATGATAACTAGAATATGCATCCAAAAAGCTTAAACGCTCGCAACCCGCCGTAGCATCAATAATTTGATCTATACGGGGAAGGGCAAAAGGATCTGCTGGACAAGCTTTGTTGAGATCTGTCTAGTCCACACACATACGCCAAGTGCCATTCTTCTTGAGGACCAGCACCGGATTAGCCAACCACTCAGGATGGAATACTTCAACGATAGACCCAGCCGCCAAGAGTCTGGCTACTTCTCCAATAGCCTTGCGTCTTTCTTCATTGAACCGGCGGAGAAACTGCTTGACCGGTTTATACTTTGGATCAACATTGAGAGTGTGCTCGGCGAGTTCTCTTGGTACACCTGGCATGTCAGAAGGCTTCCATGCAAAGATGTCCTGATTCTCACAGATGAACTCGATGAGCGCGCTTTCCTATTTCGGATCCAAGTTAGCGCTGATGCTAAACTGCTTGGACGAATCGCCAGGCACGAAGTCAACAAGCTTAGTCTCATCAGCCGATTTAAACTTCAGGGCCGGATCATGCTCTGTAGTTGGTTTCTTCAATGAAGTCATATCTGTCGGATCAACATTGTCCTTGTAAAACTTCAACTCTTCTGTTGCACAAACCGACTCAGCATAAGCTGCATCACCTTCTTCACACTCCAGGGCAATCTTGCGGCTCCCATGCACGGTTATAGTTCCCTTGTGACCCGGCATCTTGAGCTACAGATAGACATAACAAGGCCGTGCCATAAACTTAGCATAAGCTGGCTGTCCAAATAGGGCATGATACGGGCTTCTGATTTTCACCACTTCAAAGGTCAAGGTTTCTGATCTCGAGTCATGCTCATCTCCAAAAGCCACCTCCAGAGCTATCTTACCAACAGGATATGCTGACTTACCAGGCACCACACCATGGAACACCGTATTGGACGGTTTAAGATTTTTATCTGTTAACCCCATCCGATGGAAGGTTTCATAATAAAGGATATTGATACTACTCCCTCCATCCATGAGTACCTTAGTGAACTTATAACCTCCCATCTGAGGTGCCACCACCAGAGCCAGATGACCCGGATTGTCAACCTGGGGTGGATGATCTTCTCTACTCCACACAATCGGCTGCTCGGACCAGCGCAAATAACAGGGCACCGCCGGTTCAACGGCATTCACCGCCCTTTTATGAAGCTTCTGATCGCGCTTGTCAAAGCTAGTGGTGAAGACATGGTACTGTCCACTATTCAACTGCTTCGGGTTGCTCTGGTAACCCGACAGCTGCTGCTGCTGCTGATTGCCCTGATGATTATAGCCACCTTGGTTACCCTGATTACTTTGATTGTTATGTCCACCCTGATTACCGTGGAAGCCTGAACCGGAATTTCCTCCACCATAACCCGGCCCATGAGACCCGGGGCCCGAACCGCCTCCTGGTCCATGATCATACCGGAAAGAATCAGATTTTTTGAACTCTTGCATGATGTAACAATCTTTCCAGAGGTGCGTGGACGGGTTCTCCTTCGTCCCATGCTTCGGACAGGGCTGGTTCAACAGATAAGACAAACGGTCCAGATTAGGACTTGGCCCTCCACCGCGCTGGGGCGGACCCTTACGCTGCTGGCCCTTGTCATGTGTATTAGTATTAGCCACAAAGTCTAAACCGTGGTCCGCCTTACGCTTGCCGCCATTTCCATGACCTGCCGGGTTGTGGTGCTGCCCCTTGGCGTTGCCGCTCTTTTTTCCCTTCCCTGTCGTATCATCATCAGACTCGGGATCCTTGGTACTATCAGAGTCGGCATACTTCACCAGTGCAGCCATGAGGGTTCCCATGTCATTACAATGACGTTTGAGCCGTCCCAACTTCAACTTCAGGGGTTCAAACCGGCAATTGCCTTCCAATGTTAAAACTGCGGTGTCAGCGTTGATGCGGTCCGATGAATGCAAAATCTCCGAAACCCGGCGCACCCAATGGGTTGTTGACTCTCCTTCCTCCTGGACACAGGCAACTAAGTCCACAATTGACATGGGCTGCTTACATGTATCCTTGAAATTCTGAATAAACCGGGCTCTCAACTCAGCCCATGACCTGATAGAATTGGCCGGTAAGCTCTTTAGCCAAGTGCGGGCCGTCCCTTCTAGCATCATGGTGAAGTACTTCGCACATGCCGCATCATCCACATCCA
This sequence comes from Triticum aestivum, assembly GCF_018294505.1. Taxonomy (NCBI): domain Eukaryota; kingdom Viridiplantae; phylum Streptophyta; class Magnoliopsida; order Poales; family Poaceae; genus Triticum; species Triticum aestivum. Next base: position 376,558,948 of record NC_057814.1, on the reverse strand, counting down.
GCATCTCCATGGCCATCTCATAACTTTCAACCCATGTTTCAGGGGATAAATCGGCGGTGTAATTCGGCACCTTGAGCGGGCCCTTGAAATCCTTGGGCAGGCGCACATTGCGCAACGCCGGGACGAGACACGGCACTCCCAAAGAACTAGAGGTAACTCCTGGTTCGACCGATGTGGTTGGACAAACCGGAGTAAGCTGACGGGCTTCATGCTCCGCCGCTAACTCGGCCTCTCTACGTGCCCGAGCCCGGTCCACCACCTCCTGAGCATCACCAGCACCACCCGCCGGGTTATTGCCACGGGGCGGATCACGGTTCCACGCATTGCTTGACACTGCCGGTTCATCCATACGCCTGCTGTAACTCCGGCTTGGACGGGGAGTGGAATGAATCCGATCGCGACTATATGAATAAGCCTCCTGTTGAACCAAGGCTGTCTGAAGAAGCTCCTTAACTCGGCGCGTCTCGACCGCCGCCGGAGAATCGCCTTCGATCGGGATGGCCGCCAGCCGTGAAGCGGCAGCGACAATGTTGTCCATCGGGTTAGAGTAATGACCCGGTGGCGTGGGGACATGCGGTGTTACAATGTTGTTCTGACGAGGCGGATCCACCAAACATGGCTGAACCGGCGCCCCTACTCCAGGTGCCTCCGCCCGGTTTACCACCGGCGGATTACTGGTTCCTGCTCCTGGGGTGTTAAAGAGATTTCTAGCTTCATAAACCGGCGGCAGGCGAGATCTGTACCTCCTCTTCAGGACTTTGTTCGACGCACTCTGATCTAGCATAAGCCGGTAAGCTTGTGCATCCAAAGCGGCCCGCTCCGCGGCCATCCTGGCATCCTCAGCTGCTAAGTCGGCTTTGGCCTGGGTAATCTGATCTTTCACTTTCGCGATTTCCGCATTGTGTGCATCCTGATCCGCCGGGTTAACCTCCGCCATCACCGTTGCCAACGCGTCAAACAAATCCGATAGAACCTGAGCTGGCGGTCGCACAGGGCCTCCTGTCCCGGCCGCGGTTGCCGCTGTCGATCCAAAAATCATCGCCGCTGCGGTCGAAGAGTGGAGCGCCGGTTGCGTACCGGCCATGAAGATCGCAACCCGGTTTGGCAGGTCAAACGGGTCTAGAATACTGTCGCCATCGGAACAGCCCCCGATCCGGCCATCTTGTAACTGATATAACGACTCGGTCTCTCCGGTCGATGACTCGTCGCCGGAATAAACGACGGTCTCGCCACTAGATTCCGATCTATCCTCAGATTCCCCTCCATGGATAACTCCCACGAAGGCACGCTTCATGACAGGCTTGACCCGGGCAGATCTTGCACGCTGAGCCGTTTCGACGAGGTCGGTGCAGATGTCCGGCTCAGGGCCCGGTTCGTCGATCTTGCCAATGAAAACGTGTATGCCACCAAAGGGGACCCGGTACCCGTACTCGATTGAGCCGGCCTCGGGGACCCAGCCTGCATCGTCGATGTAGAGCTTGTCGCGACGACTCTTGGTCATCCGGCCCACAGCGTAACCCTTGAGTCCTTCGAAGTTGCCCTCCAAGAACTTGAAACCATCATGCGATAGCCCCACGGTGGGCGCCAACTGTCGTGGTTTTGTCACGGCAGGTGTCCTAGAGAAAGGACTTAGTCGTGGAGCCATTGCTACGGGTTAACTTAAAGGGGTTAAAGCGGACAAGGGACGCAAGAGAGTTTTATACTAGTTCGGCCCCTTACGATGAAGGTAAAAGCCTACGTCTAGTTGTGATGGAATTGCTGGGGTTTCGATGACCAGGGAGCGAATACGCTTTGCCTGAGTCTCGAGTTGTTGTCTGCTGTCCTTGAACCACCGCCGGGTCGTCCCCTTATATACCTGGGTTGACGCCCGTCGGTTTACAGAATCCCGAGGCCGGCTCATAATCGTGTCCGGCTCGGTCTCTGCTACTTCTATCTTACAACACAAGTTTACATATCAATGCCGGTTTATGTCTACAGGCCTTAAACCGGCTTTGGGCCATGGACCTTCATAAAGCGTCACCGTCTGTCTTCATGGACTTCAGATACAAATGAACTACTTATGGGGTTAACCCGGCTTCTCCTGGCCGGCTTACGCCCAGTGGTAATATCCCCAACACCATGGGTGTTAGAATCATTAATGTGTAATCTAGATTATTGACTCTAGTGCAAGTGGGAGACTGAAGTAAATATGCCCTAGAGGCAATAATAAAGTTGTTATTTATATTTTATCATGATAAATGTTTATTATTCATGCTAGAATTGTATTAACCAGAAACTTAGTACATGTGTGAATACATAGACAAACAGAGTGTCACTAGTATGCCTCTACTTGACTAGCTCGTTAATCAAAGATGGTTAAGTTTCCTAGCCATAGACATGAGTTGTCATTTGATGAACGGGATCACATCATTAGAGAATGATGTGATTTACTTGACCATCCGTTAGCTTAGCATTATGATCGTTTAGTTTATTGCTATTGCTTTCTTCATGACTTATATATGTTCCTATGACTATGAGATTATGCAACTCCCGAATACCGGAGGAACACTTAGTGTGCTATCAAACGTCACAACGTAACTGGGTGATTATAAAGATGCTCTACAGGTGTCTCCGATGGTGTTTGTTGAGTTGGCATAGATCGAGATTAGGATTTGTCACTCCGATTGTCGGAGAGGTATCTCTGGGCCCTCTCCATAACGCACATCACTATAAGCCTTGCAAGCAATGTGACTAATGAGTTAGTTACGGGATGATGCATTATGGAACGAGTAAAGAGACTTGTCGGTAACGAGATTGAACTAGGTATGATGATACCGACGATCGAATATCGGGCAATTAACATACCGATGACAAAGGGAACAACGTATGTTGTTATGCGGTTTGACTGATAAAGATCTTTGTAGAATATGTAGGAACCAATATGAGCATCTAGGTTCCGCTATTGGTTATTGACCGGAGACGAGTCTCGGTCATGTCTACATAGTTCTCGAACTCGTAGGGTCCGCACGCTTAACGTTCGATGACGATATGTATTGTGAGTTATGTGATTTGATGTACCGAAGGTTGTTCGGAGTCCCGAATGTGACCACGGACATGACGAGGAGTCTCTAAATGGTCGAGACATAATGATTGATATATTGGAAGGTTATGTTTGGACACCAGAAAGGTTTCGTATAGGTTCGGGCATTTTCCGGAGTTCCGGGGGGGTTACCGGGACCCCCGGGGGTTTAATGGGCCTTCATGGGCCTTAGTGGAAGAGAGGAGAAGGCGGCCAGGTGGAGGCGCGCGCCCCCTAAGCCCAATCCGAATGGGGGGGGACAGCCCCCCTTTCCTTCTCTCCCTCTTCCTCTTTCCTTCCCCTCCTAGTTGGACTAGGAAAGGGGGGAACCTACTCCTAGTAGGAGTAGGAGCCCCCCTTGGGCGCGCCCCACGAGGCCGGCCGGCCCTCTCCTCCCCTCCTTTATATACGGGGGAGGGGCCACCCCATAGACACACAAGTTGATTTCTTAGCCGTGTGCGGTGCCCCCCTCCACAGATTTCCACCTCGGTCATATTGTCGTAGTGCTTACGCAAAGCCCTGCGTTGGTAACTTCATCATCACCGTCACCACGCCGTCGTGCTGACGAAACTCTCCCTCGGCCTCAGCTAGATCTAGAATTCGAGGGACGTCACCGAGCTGAACGTGTGCAGATCGCGGAGGTGCCGTGCGTTCGGTACTTTATCGGTTGGACCGCGAAGACGTTCGAGTACATCAACCGCTTTACTTAACGCTTCCGCTTTCGGTCTATGAGGGTACATGGACACACTCTCCTTGCTCGTTGCTATGCTACTCCTAGATAGATCTTGCGTGATCGTAGGCAATTTTTTTGAAATACTACGTTCCCCAACAAAAGGCCAGCGTCCGCGGACCTAGAAGTGGAGGTGTCCAAGAAGGGGAAGATCTCCCTTTCGGATGATCCGGATTCGGACACCGAAGTCATCCCCGAGCGGTGCCTCAGGCCGAAGCCCCTGGCCGAATTGTAAGTATTTAAAGATACTATACATACATCTGGCCTTTTACAGATTGTAGGATAACATTTTATTTACGTATTTCAGTCCGGCCTGTGATCTCCCCCATCAATCATCGTCTTTGGGAAACTCGTTGGCGCCGGAGATGATGGAGAGAGAAACGCCTCCACGAGCCTCTCCACCACAAGCCGCAGATGACACCAAGGTGTTGTCCCAAAGGACTTCTCCAGGCCAGGGGGAGATGCGGAAGGCCACTGAAACGGCGCCAGAGGGTAATGCCTCGACTGCCGAAAACATGGGGGTACAACCCCCATGGAAACTGACGACGGGGGCCTGGATCAGTCCGGCCCCCAACCAAATACAACTTCGGAGACCCAAGTGGCTCTTGAGTCAAGCGGGCAGCCCCCTTTGAAAGAGGGAGGAGTGCCGACTCCATCGGCGGCCCCTATCAATCCGGAGGCGCCGGATATGTTGAGGGAAGCACTTCAACGTGCTTCCGTTGTAGAAGAGCACCGTACCTTGATGGGGACGGTAGTTGAGAAGGTTCAGTCTGCCAAAAGCGGACTGAACGAAGCTTTCACTAGCCTGCTAACAGGCTTTGAGGTATGTGATATAAGATGCTTAGCCGCCTATTGCTTTTGGAAGAATATGCCTGTATATAGATAGTAGCCCCTGAGACTCTGTTCGGCTCTTTGGAAAAAGAGCCGGACAGAGGATCAAATAGTCACCGGAGATAACACGTATATCTATTTTGATAAACAGGCTTCACTGTTGGAGGCTTCAGCCAAGGATGCTGAAGTGTCCGAACTCCGGCGAAAACTGAAGCTGGCTGACGATGAGATCGACCGTATTAACAAGCGGTTCGATGAGGCCCAAGGTATGCTTTTAAAAAGACCCCTTACAAGCCTAAATTATAATGCAAACTCAAAGTTTAAGCTCATGCGCTGCTATGTAAATGATTGTAGGCAACGCGACCGAGGTCGTGGCCCTCAAGAGTGCCCTTGCCGAAGCCAAGGAGGAGGCGAGGGCAAGCAAAGCCGCCACAGAGAAAGCGGCTATAGATGTAGAGGCCGAAAAGGCCGCCCGCCTTCAGTATGAGGCGAGGGTGACCGAAGTAGAGCAAGCGCTCCAGGACGCCGCCCACAAGTGTGAGTCCTTGGAGGAGAGTAACAAGGTCCAAGCGGCCGGACTCACCAAGGCTCTTCAAGCTGCGAAGGAGGCGCGGTTCGAGTCCCGGGCGGCTCGCGAGGAGATCAAGCAAGCCGAATAGATAACGGCTGGTAAGCCTTTTCTTTTACAGAGTGTATTTGGCGGTCGAAGATATGCTTTGCTAAATCGACTGTGGAGTGCTCCAGACGCTTTTGCGGATCTCCCGAGGAGTGCTGCCGACGCCGCCCAGTATTTCCGGGCCCAAGAAGAGAATGCGACGGAGAAGCTCTTCTAGTCGCAGTACTTGGTGCCGGAGCGACCAGCGCTGCTGAACAATCAGCTGATGCAGCTGGCGGAGCTGCATAGGATGTCCAGTTTGGCCATGAAGGACATCATAGTCCGGCTATGGCCAGCCGGACCCATTCCGAGCATCTACTTCAGCTTGGTCAAGTGGCTTGGCGACGCCTTGCCCCGAGTAGAGGCCGTGAAGCGCTCGGCGTGTATAGAAGGTCCGCGGATGGCCTTTGCCCGTGTTAAGATGCACTGGCGAAGATGAAGGCCGCCGTCGTGGCGGTTGAGGGTCCGCCTAGAGGCAAGGACCACCGCAAGCCGGAGCGCTATTTCGAAGACGTCCTCGAGGGTGCCCGTTTGATAGAGGGTCAATTCCCGAAGGATATCATGTTCGAGTAAATGTATCCGGGTTACCCGGACAATGTATCATAAACCGAGGTTGTGTAATATATTTTATCTATTTATCATCAAGTGTTATTCCCCCTGTGCGGCCTTTTTAATTCTTGAGAGTTTACCAGTCGTCGGCTTCAGCCCCCACGTAGATACTACGGGGGTGTTCGGGATAGAGCATGACCACACTTGACCCAACGTCTTGGTCCGTAAAGGAGGTGGCAGCGCGGCGAACCAGGCAATCAAACTATACGGTTCTATCACTCTCACTTAGCCATGGGAGTTTGACAATGGGACTGTAGGATAGCCCCTGGTGCGTATGCGGCTATCGAACTTGGATGCCTTAAGAGCGTGACTGGAAAAAGCCAGCTGTCGGTGTCCTGGGAACGGGGGTCCCCAGACTTGCCTGCCTGCAGCCCACGGCATGGCTCCGCCAGCGGCCCTGTACAGCCCATCTTCATCAGCGAACACTCAAGACCCTCGCGAGGGGCCAAGCCTCGTGAGGCAGACGATGCAAGACCTCCTCGGGGGCGGCCTCACCAGGCAGGCTCGCGAGGGGCGGAGAGATCAAGGCGAGGGGCACCTCACGAGGTCCCTATGACGCAAGCCATGACAACCAAGGCCTGGCGGGCGCCAGAGCGCGCAGCGTACTCGTTTCCTCTTTGGTGCTAAAGAGGCAAGCGCAGGCGAGGAGTCCCGAGGAATCAGGCAAAGGTTTCCATATCGGTGCAACAAGATCAAGACCAGCAGGACGGCAGGACGGAGGTCACCGTGGAGCCCAGGACGGCGTCACCACCAGAGCCTTTGGCACGCGAAGACCAACTTTAGTCAGGATAACTTGTACTGGTTGTCTCCCTTCAAATTTGGCCGTTGTTGGATCCCTTCCCGCCTACATTTGGGAAGGGGACCAGGGCCTCTATAAATAGGACTAGCCACCACAGTAGGAGGCAACTGATCTTGGGCCATTCAGATCACCTCAGCCACAAAAGCTCACCGAGCTCAAGGACACCTCTCCTCAGGAGGCTGTTCTTCCCTTGTACTTGTTCATCCTCAGCCCAAGAGGCAATCCACCACACCACACTGGAGTAGGGTATTACACCACATAGGTGGCCCAAACCAGTATAAACCATGTGTCCTCTGTTCTGTGAGTTCGATGTGCTGAGCTTTGAGATTGTGGTGAGAGGGTGAGCTAGGGGGAGGAGAGATCTTCGTCCGCACCCCAGTGTTCGAACCTCAAGGGTTTTGTCGGAACCCGAAATCCGACATTTGGCGCGCCAGGTAGGGGTGCGCCGAAGCTTTCCTTCCGCTGATGCACATTCTACCGCTCCGCCGCATCCATGGCAGACGCGCGTCGAGCCTACGCCGAGCGCCGGGCCGTCCTCGCCGCCCGTGTCGCTCAGACAGCCCCTGTCGGCAGGCCTCCCCGTCGTTCTCCGCCGCCAATGCCGCCACCGATCCGGCGGGAAATGAGCGGCAAGCGTCCTCGCTGCACCCCTCCGTGCGGCGGGACGGCCGCACCGCCACTCCATCGCTAACCCTGGCCGGTTCATCGTCTCACGCTCGTCACGCGCCCACGGACACGCAGGCCGCGCTGCTCATGGCACGCGAGCTCCTGCGCTACCGCCCGGTCGACGACCTCTACGAGGACTGGCTGGACCGCATCGTCGAGCTCATCAGCGCCGCTGGGGGCTCTCCCGCACCATCCCTCTCGCTACCTCGCCCTTCGCCAGCTGCGGGCGATGTGGCTCACGGAGCACCTCCACCACCTCCGCACCAAGACGGTGCCCTGGCGCCAAGGCGCGCGGCCCTCTGGCGCGACCCACCGCGCCGGGCGCCCGCACGAGAAGAAGGAAGCTGCCAAGGGGTTCCTCGGCCGCAAGAAAATGCTCCTGCGCTCTCAGCGCCACCACGACAAGACCGCGTGCCGCCTGCGGTGGCGGCGCGCAGACATCAAGGGCAGGCTCCGCCTCTGCAGCGGGCCCTGGTGGCCACAGCAGGCTGCCGCGCCTTCACTCCAGAGCTGTGTAGCGTCATCTGGCTGGGCAAGTTCAAGCCAGACCTGCCTCCTCGCTACGAAGGCACCCCCGACCCTGCGCAGTTCTTGCAGCTCTACGAGCTGAGCATCGAGGCGGCCAACGACGACGAGAAAGCCATGGCGAACTGGTTCCCCATGGCTCTCAAGGATGGTTCACGCTCGTGGCTCTTGAACCTGCCCCCGGGCTCGATCTCTTCCTGGGGTGAGATGCGCGACCGCTTTGTCGCCAACTTCCAGGGCACTCGCGACCGCCCACCAGCTGCAGGTGACCTATGCCGCATCAAGCAGCAGCCAGGAGAGACCCTGGAGAAGTACATCCAGTGCTTCAACAGCGTTCGCCTCAAGATCCCCAAGGTGATGGACGAGGTCATCATTTCCGCATTTTCCGACGGCGTTCGCGACGTCAAGATGAAGGAGGAGCTCGCCATCCACGAGGAGCTATGCACGGCTCTGGAGCTGTTCAACATGGCAACCAAGTGCGCAAGAGCTGAGGAAGGGCGCCTTTCCCTCCTCGAGCTCCCTGCTACCGACCCAGAGGAGAAGAAAGCCAAGGCCAAAGACGTGAAGCGCAAGGGGGTGGTCGTGCTCACGGCGGAGCCAGACACGAAGCGCGGTCAGGACCATCCCGAGTCGTCCAAGAACAGCCGTTCGTTCTGCACCTTCCACAACGTAAACAGTCACAACACCAATGACTGTCAAGAGCTCAGAGCCATTCGAGATGGACGCTTCGGTCGACGCCCCGAGCGCAACGACCGGGGCTACGGCCGAGGAGGAGGAGGAGGTGGAGGACGCTGGGACGATCGCGGCTGGCCTCGTGAGGACCGCCGGCAGGACCAGCCTCGTGAGGGCGCATGGAGGGATCAGCCTCGCGAGTACCGCCCTCAGGGCCATGCTGGTCTCCCTCCATTGCCGCCACCGCCAAGAAGGAACAACAACCACCATCAGGACGACGGGGTTGGGGGCTTCCAGGAGCCACGCGCCATCCCCTGCATCTTGGGCGGAGCTTAGGCCCCAGCATCCTAGCGCATCTTCAAGCAGTTCTCTCGCGAGGTGAATGCAGCCCTTCCCAGGCTCGAGGCCACGCGCCCGCTCAGGTGGTCCAAGTGCGCCATCACCTTCAGCTCGGCGGACCAACTCAAGTGCGCGGCGACCGCCGGCGCCCTCCCGATGTTGTGCTCGCCCGTCATCAACAACGTCCAAGTCACCAAGACCCTCATCGACGGCGGCGTGGGGCTTAACGTCCTGTCCGTCGAGACATTCGACAGCCTCCAAGTGCCATACGATCAGCTACAGCCTACTAAGCCCTTCTCGGGAGTGACCGACGGCTCCACCACCCCGATAGGGCAAGTCCGCCTCCCTGTCACCTTCGGCCAGCGTGACAACTACCGCACCGAGCTCATCGACTTCGACGTCGCCCACATCCTCTGCCGTATAATGCCATCCTCGGGTATCCAGCATTAGCCAAGTTCATGGCAGTGACCCACCATGGCTACAACGTCCTCAAGATGCCAGGAAGCGGCGGAATCATCACAGTCCCCTGCGAAGAAAGAGATGCGGTGTGCTCCCTCGAGCGCGCCTTCGAAGCCGTAGCAATCGAAGACCCTGACAGCAAGGGCACGCAGTACCCTACTAAGGCCATCCCCAAGAAGAAGAAGCAACTACTCCGCACAGGACATCAGGAGAGAAGCGTCCCCGGCGGCGGCGCCTCAGGATCAGCGCCCGCAGCTGGGGCGCCTCCCTCCCTCGCATAGGAAGGCGTGCCCGGCACCCTCCTCGGGCAGGGCTCGGGGGCTCTCTTCTGGAGGGCCTCAGACCTAGACAACATCACGAGGGAGGTGCTCGGGCACCACATGGAGGCGTGCTTTGCGGCACATTTCCCTCAGAAGGGCACCGGGCGAGGAGCGCCCGGCGCTGAGGAGTTCATCGTCAAGGCCACCCATGAGCTTCAAGAAGCAAGGGCCATGCACGGCGACCGCCGCCCACCTGGTGTAGCTCCCCATCCAGACGAGGATGGCGGGTTGCGCGTCTGCATCGACATCCCAGGGCTCAACAGGGCCGCATCTCAGGAGCGCTTCTGGCCTTCGCGCGTTGGGCGGTGCGAGGGTCCACTTCACAGCTATGTTTGCATGTTGTTTGGCCTACCGAGCGTGGCAGCCGTCTTCTAGCGCAACCTACGGAGCATCCTGGCAGCTGAGGAGGCCAGGCATCACGTGGTTCTGGCGGAGATGGAGACGGTCCTCAAGGAACCACCTCAGCCCCCAGAGCCTCCCGAGGCTCAGGGTCTTGGCGGCTCATGAGGAGCGACTTCTTCAGCGCGCGCCTTCAGCTACCCCGGCACTCCCTCGACAACAAAACCAGGTGACCTTTTCCAAGTTTATTCAGCTGGGAGCGCCCCTCGGGCTGCATTATTCCCAAGTCGCACGGGCCTGCCCTGCGGCATGCATCCTTTTGCATCTTTAGCTTACTCTACTGCGGGCGCCCCTCGGGCTGCATCATCCCCAAGCCGCTCAGATCCGTCCCAGTGGCATGTATCGTTCTCGCATCTATCTAAGCTAGCTCGCTTCCTCTCATGAGTTTTTTATAGTCATCCCTTGCTTGATTATTACTCACCGCGTCCGCCGCGTCGCCGATCGGCCCTTTGCTCACCCCGCAACGGGGGCTACTCATGCTGGCACGGCACTTGTGCTCGGGTCCGTCCCTCCAACGCTGACAAATCTGAGCGGTTGAGCTCTGGCTCGCGCCACGCCCGCGCACGTCACCTCACCAGACCCTCAGTGCCTTCATCTTCTTGCGGAACGACCAGTGGCAGACCGGCAAGCGTGGTTGTATTTGTACCCCTCCTCACGCTAACCTGCAGGAACCTCCCGAGGGCAATAGCGGGCGGCACCACGGGCTCCTTCATTTCCCATGCAATTCGCTTGCGCGTTGAAAGGGGGGCTCCTGAGCATCGCGACTCAGGAGCTCTTACTGGCTCTCCAGCCCTCATCCCCTGGCCTTGACCACAACATCGCGACCTGGCATACCAGCAGCGGCTGAGCTCGCTCGAGGGCCGGGACCCGAGGACGTAGAGCACACGGAAGAGCGTGGGAAAGAGGGGGAGTCTCGCACGGACCTAACCTAGCTACACTACGGTCGTCGACGCACAAGGAGTCTGGCGCCACGCATGGAACCGACTCTGGACTACCAAGATAAGTTCCGCACCCGGGTCAGCCGAGTGCCGTGACATAGGACTCCCATCTCTTGCAACCCTGTTACGGCGACGTCATCCCCCTTTCCCACCTATAGGTAGCTGCTTGCATGCTAAAGGGGACCTCTTGAGCATCGCGCCTCAGCAGCTCTAACTAGACCTCGGGCCGCTCACCTCCTGGCCTTGACCACGGCATCGTGACCTGGCATATCAGCGACGGCTGCAGCCTGCCTGGGGACCGGGACCTATCGGCGTAGAGCACCAAGCTACCGCGAAGTTGGAAAGGGGAGACCGAGTCGAAGCAGGGCATGCATTCGTGAATCTTCATAATAAGGACGATATCAATAAAAGGCATTACAGACCCTTTACACGCCTCCCACGGGGTCCATCTCGATTCCTCACAGGGAACAAAAGAAGGAAGTTTCTAGGAGCCCTATCTACACGCGCCAACGCCGCCGACGCCATCATCAACAGTGGGCCATGGGTGGCCAGTGCCAACCCCATCCAGATCAGCGACGGCGGCGGCCGGACGCTGCGGCTGCACTATGGGCACGGCGCGAGCTCGGAGGAACGTAGTTGTCGTCGCTCGTAGGGCTCAGGAGAGTCGCTGGACTCCCAAGCGCCACCGCTGCTGCCAGAGGAACCGCCGGCAAGGCCAGCGGCAGGCCTTGCCCCTGCCGCAGCGCCGTCTCGACGACCCCCACCAGGGATGCACTCCAAGCGGCGGCCTTCCTCATCGAAGACCTTGAAGAACATCGTGGAGGCGCCGTCTTACTCGAAGTGGATGGTGAGGGCGCCCTCCGTACGGCAAACCCGGGCGACCTCACCCCAGCCGCGGGTCATGAAGATCTTGCCCGGGGAGACGACCTCAACCTCCGCCCCTGTCGCTGGGGCATCGCACTCGGCGTGCTGCAGCCAAAGATCAAGGGGACCCCTCAGCGGCATCTCACCGGAGAAGAACTGCGGGAAGCGAATCCAAGTGCGCGGAGGCATAGACGCCCACATCACAAGTTCGCGCGAGGAGCCCTCGGCATGGGTTCCTGGGGCGATGGTGCACGCCACCACGGCGCGGCGGCCACAGCCTCGACGTGGACGGCGTTGGTCACTGCCTCCGCCACCGAAGCCCTCGGTCTGGGCATACAGGGGCAGCGGATACCCGGGGGGAGGCCGCACACCAAGGCCTCGACACCTCTGGCCTCACGACTACATCACGGCGGCGGGCCAGCCTCTTCTTCAGCGGAAGCGGCCCCGGCTCATCGCGGGGGGCTTTTCCCTTGTCTGCGGCTGAGAACCTCCGAATCAGCGCCATGGGAGTCGCTGCGAGCGATGAAGCAATGGAGGAGAAGCGAGCGGAGCAGGAAGAGATGGGCGACGGGGGCTCCGCCCCCTCCTCATTTATAGTAGGAGAAGGCCAACCGGCGACCGCCACGATCACAGGTAATGATGGTTTTCTCTGCATGTATCAGGGACTCGTCAAGATGGGCAGTTGCCGAGGCAGCATGGGGAAGCGGAGATGCCCACGTCCCATCAATCGCAACGCATAAACCGAGGTCGCAAGATGTTGGGGCCCGTGGCGCTCCGCACTTGCCCCTTGGCTTCGCCTCGAATCCTAGTCCGAGCGTGCCTTGGGCCCGGGGGCTACTGTCGGCGTCCTGGGAACGGGGGTCCCTAGACTTGCCTGCCTGCGGCCCATGGCGTGGCTCCGCCAGCGGCCCTGTACGGCCAATCTTCATCAGCGAACACTCAAGACCCTCACGAGGGGCCAAACCTCACGAGGCAGACGATGCAAGACCTCCTCGGGGGCGGCCTCACCAGGCAGGCTCGCGAGGGGCGGAGAGATCAAGGCGAGGGGTACCTCGCGAGGTCCCTGTGACGCAAGCCATGAGGACCAAGGCCAGGCGGGCACCAGAGTGCGCAGCGTACTCATTTCCTCTTTGGTGCTAAAGAGGCAAGCGCAGGCGAGGAGTCCCGAGGCATCAGGCAAAGGTTTCCATATCGGTGCAACAAGACCAAGACCAGCAGGACAGCAGGACGGAGGTCATCGTGGAGCCCAGGACGGCGTCACCACTAGAGCCTTTGGCAGGCGAAGACCACCTTTAGTCAGGATAACTTGTGCTGGTTGTCTCCCTTCAAATTTGTCTGTTGTTGGATCCCTTCCCACCTACATTTGGGAAGAGGGCCAGGGCCTCTATAAATAGGACTAGCCACCACAGTAGGAGGCAACTGATCTGGAGCCATTCAGATCATCCTCAGCCACACAAGCTCACCGAGCTCAAGGACACCTCTCCTTAGGAGGTTGTTCTTCCCTTGTACTTATTCATCCTCAGCCCAAGAGGCAATCCACCACACCACACTGGAGTAGGGTATTACACCACATCGGTGGCCCGAACCAGTATAAACCTTGTGTCCTCTGTTCTGCGAGTTCGATGTGCTGAGCTTTGAGATTGTGGTGAGAGCGTGAGCTAGGGGGAGGAGAGATCTTCATGCGCACCCCAGTGTTCGAACCTCAAGGGTTTTGCCGGAACCCGAAATCCGACACCAGACCTTCGTATAATACGGAAGAAATCGCTAGAGATTTAGTGAGTCGCCGAATTGCTGACCAACTCTCGCCGCATCACGACAATCAGTTTTCGGCTTTCTCTACTAAGGTGCTTAACCGGTCCAGCCGGAAACACAATCGCAGTAGTTCTCCCTTTACTACCTTAGCCGGAAAAACGGAACGTAAGGTAGCAAGCACAGGACCCGGACAACCCAACTATTGACCAAAGACGTGATTCGGAGCTGATGCATATAATGCAGTATTCGGGACGCCGAAGTACACTCTGAGAGTGTTCGGACTTTCTATTCTTGGGAGAATATATATATGGCTTGAATAGAGCCCCTGGCGATTTAAGTCGTACCAAGGTGGATATGCCAATTCGGACGTAAAGTGGGAAAACAGAGTAAGAAATAAGCCAATACCGAACAAGGTTGGGCGAAACTGTTTCCATTATAGTCTGATTGGTACGTCGAAACGTGTTTTTACAGAAGATGCCATAAGCATCAAGGCCATTTTACATGCCGAGAACAAGGGGAAGTTGTATACATGTCCTAAAATTGAAAAGGTGCTCTTGAAGATCCTTTGGACACTCTGCCGCACGTCTGCGCCGCTTTTCCCCATAGTGTATGGTCCTTTGAGAGGATCAACGATCGAGTGTATATAAGGGGCCTGGAAAAGGGCCCTAAGTACCATCGAAGAGTGGTGTGGGTTGTAAAGAACCTGAAAAAAGAAAAAGAACAGGAAAAAGATGGAAGAATATGAGGTCCGGTTAGGCTCGAGCCGTATCGTGGACTTTGTTTTTAGTATTCCTACGTCCTTGCCCATGGTATCTTTAGCGCGTAGTTATGTACGCACGGTACATATGCCGCTGTCAGGTTGGGGCTTTGGCGGAGGCCGAATTGCTAATCTAGCTCTGGATGAGCCAGACTGTCATTCTGCAGGGTAGACCGGACTCGTTTGACGGTGTCCGAGGTATTGACTGCCGATTTGATTTTTGACTCGATGAGGCCACCATGTACTTCGGCTGCAAGGGCCGCGGTATGCTCCTCTATACGGAGGGAGCGCTCCATGTTTCCATTGACTGTTATAAGGCCACATGGTCCAGGCATCTTGAGATTTAGATAAGCATAGTGCGGGACTGCATTGAAACAGGCGAAAGCGGTTCGTCCGAGTAGTGCGTGATAGCCACTGCGGAACGGGACGATGTTGAAGATCAAGTCTTCACTCTGGAAGTTATCCGGTGAGCCGAAGACGACTTCCAGCGTTATGGATCCAGTGCAACAGACCTCTACACCGGGTATTACCCCTTTAAAGGTGGTTTTAGTGGGCTTGATTCTTGATGGATCAACACCCATTTTACGGACAGTGTCCTAATAAAGCAGATTAAGACTGCCGCCGCTGTCCATAAGGACTTGCGTGAGGTGGAATTCGTCTATAATTGGATCGAGGACCAATGCGGCCGAACCTCCATGATGGATATTGGTCGGATGGTCTCTGCGATCGAAGGTGATCGGACAGGCTGACCATGGGTTAAATTTTGGGGCGAATGGCTCTATGGCGTAGATGTCCCTTAATGCGCGCTTGCGCTCCCACTTAGGGATATGAGTAACATAGATCATGTTCACCATTTTGACCTCGGGGGGAAATTTCTTCTGTCCCCCTGTGTTCGGTGGGCGAGGCTCTTCATCGTCGTCCTCGCTGGGCGGCCCTTTCCCCTTATGCTCGGCGTTTAGCTTGCCGGCCTGTTTAAAGACCCAACAATTTATGTTGGTATGATTGGCAGGCTTATCAGGGGTGTCATGAGTCTGGCAAGGCCGATCGAGTATTCTATCCAAACTAGATGGACCATCCTTGTTTCCTTTCAATGGCTTCTTTCGCTAACCGGGTTTAGAGCCACTGAATCCGGCGTTGACCGCCGTGTCTTCAGTATCTTCGTTATTGCTTCGACGTTTGTGTTTGTTGTGTCGTGGCTTGCCATTGCCATCCCTAGCTTCGGAGGTGCCAGGGTCGCTGGTGCTATTGCTTCTACGAGCTAGCCAGCTATCTTCTCCGGCGCAAAAGTGGGTCATAAGTGCGGTAAGGGCTGCCATGGACTTCGGCTTTTCTTGGCCGAGGTGTCGGACGACCCACTCGTCTCGGACGCTGTGTTTAAAGGCTGCGAGGGCTTCAGCGTCCGGACAATCCACAATTTGGTTCTTTTTAATTAAGAACCTGGTTCAGAGTTTCCGGGCTAATTCTCCGGGTTGCTGGACTATGTGACTAAGGTCATCGGCGTCTGGAGGCCGAACATAGGTACCTTGGAAGTTGTCTCTAAAGGCATCCTCCAAGTCTTCCCAGCTACCAATAGAGTTTTCTCGGAGGCTGTTTAACCAGTGCCGTGCTGCCCCCTTAAGTTTTAGGGGCAGGTACTTGATGGCGTGGAGGTCGTCACTGCGAGCCATGTGAATGTGGAGAAGAAAATCTTCGATCTATACTGCGGGATCCGTTGTACCATCATATGATTCTATGTTCACGGGTTTAAACCCTTCTGGGAACTGGTGCTCCATCACCTCGTCGGTGAAGCATAAGGGGTGTGCGGCGTGCGGCGCCTCTGTATCGGGCGATGTCGCGGCGCAGTTTGGATGAAGTCCGTATGCGATTTTCGGCCCGGGTGAGGTTGTGCCTGTCATGCCAGGCCTGATGGCCGTCCTCTCGCGTTGGAGCACGCCCCCTCGATTCGTAGATTGATATTTTGACTGGCTTGTCTAGGTCCTTGCGTAGGTCGTAGGTATAGCCCAGGGTTGTTGCCTCCTTGCTTTAACGGCGGGGTGGCGCGGGCTAATGTTCGGCGTAAGTAGCCGGTCTGTCCCGTCCATGTGGTGGTCGGTCGGGTTTGTCAGCAGTTTTATACTTTGGCGGTATTGGCTCAAGGGCCTCGTCGTCAAATTGTGGTAGTAGCTTGCGCTTCGGGTAACTCTTATTTGGGTGTTCGAGGCTGTATTCCTCAGCTGCCAGGACATTAGTCCATCTGTCATTGAGTACATCCTATTCAGCTTGAAGCTGTTGCTGCTTCTTTTTTAGGCTTCTCGCAGTGGCGATTAGCCGTCGCTTAAAGCGCTCTTGCTCGAGGGGTTCCTCCGGCACGGTGAAGTCTTCGTCGCCGAGGCTCACATACTCTTCAAAGATCGGTAGGTAGTTACTATCCTCCGAGTCCTCGTTCCCGACCGGATCGTCGGGGTTAACTTTCCCATCCTCCCAGTCATCCTGTTCGGATGTTGGCCTGACAGGGGCTTCGGGGTCTTCGGCATTCTCCGGAGTGTTATTGTCTCCGGTACCGGTATTGCTGTCTTTTTCGCGACGCGATTTTGAGCGGCGTCGCTGACGTCGATGCTTCGGAGGTGCTTCAGCAGGCTTGTACTCAACCGGATCCTTCTTGCTGTCGTCGTCATCCTCTTTGGGTGTGTCCACCATGTACACATCATATGTGGAGGTGGCCGTCCAACGTCCGGTAAACGGAGAGTCTTGGCCTTGTTCGTCTCCGGCATCGTCGTCCATGCCGTCGATGTCTTCGGAGGTGTAGTCCAGCATGTCGGTTAAATCTTCGACAGTGGCTATGAAGTGGGTGGTGGGTGGGACATAAAATTCCCCGCTCTCAGCCCCTAGTCCGGGCTGGGCGTAATACTGAAGCGATTCCTCTATAATGGCGAGGGGTCGCATTAAGTCCAGAGCCTTGTTTAGGAGCAAGGTTTGGACAGGGAAGCGAGAGTCCGCAGGGCTGGCCGGGGTGAGAGCCTCCTGGTCACGCCCGCTTGACGCGGACCTCGAGAGTTCGGATCTGGAGTCCGAGGGAGAGTCCGGCACTTTAGTGACAAGGGGAGCCCGGTTCGACTTCAGGTTTGACGATGACGCAGTCCCCTCCAGATCTCCGGTAGCAGGTTCCATAATCGCGGAGAGTCCGGCGGGCTCTAAACTCCCATCTTCAGACCTGGTAGTCTGCTCTGGGTCTGAGGCGAGAGCGGCGGTTGGGGCCGCGAACCCTTCAAAGATCAAGTCCCCGCGCATATCGGCGAGGTAGTTCAGATTTCCAAAACTGATCTGATGACCAGGGGCGTAGCTGTCGATCTGGTCGAGGTGGCCAATCGAGTTGGCACGTAGAACGAAGCCACCGAATACAAAGATCTGGCCGGGGATCAAAGCTTCCCCGGAAACGACATCGCTGTAGATGATTGAACGAGCCATCGAGCCTTCTGTCAGCGACACAGTGGAACTCTCAATGAAAGCACCAATGTCAGTGTCAAAACCGGCCGATCTCGGGTAGGGGGTCCCGAACTGTGCGTCTGAGGATCGAAGGTAACAGGAGGCAGGGGACACGATGTGATGCGGAGCACCCTATGGTCATCACCATGTCAAGAGTCCATTTGGCAAGTGACACGTGCGACATCTACTTCATACATACAAAGGTGAATCATCTCCTTTGCACGTGTCCACTTGTACCTCTCGAGGATGGTATACTACTTGACCCCTCTATCGTGTGCCTACATAGGTGTGAGCGGAGCTACACAATCATCGAGGACGAGTCCAAGAAGAAGAGAACATCTACACCATCCAAGAAGGAAGCCTGGAAGCGCCAAGAAGAAGGCAGCAGCTCCCAGGCGACCCCGTGCACACGGGCGTGTACCGTGTCCACGGGCCTCAGGGACCCCGTGCGCATGGGCTCATGCGTCAGGTCTCTGGATACCCCATGCGCACGGGCTCCACTTACCCCGTGCACACGGGGCCCCCTGAAGGTTGCTGCGGGCTTTGCCCATGTAATGTCCATTTTGCCCCTGCTTACCCCTTCGTCCCCTAGGACTATATATACTCCTTCATCTCCTCCATTTAGACTCAGCTAAGAATAGACACAAATCATAGAGCTTAGCTCATGTATCTCCCCTTGTGGTGTTCCTCTTGAGAGAGAAGACTCCATTGGAGTACAAGACCTCCATTGGAGAAGATCCCTAGGGATTCAAGACCCCCTTGAGGGAACGATCTATCTAGATCATCAAGCCCTCATCTCCTTCATAGGATTTGGGATGAACTCTACCATGTATCTTGTTTCCCTTTGTTTGTTCATGTACCTTGTGGATCTTGTGTGTTTGTTGGTCTAGTGGATGTGTGATTGGACTTGTTCTTGAGTGTTCCTCTTGTTTTATCCCTTGTCTTCATCTTGTTCTTGGGGATTCCCCCTCCAATTGATGAAAGATCTCTCCATAGGGTTCCACCCTACAACATCTTGGTATCTAGAGCCACGTTTCTCACGAAATTGGAGCTCCCCCCCTCTTAGTTTTCTAGCCTAATTTTGCTTGTTCTTGCCCAATTTCGAAAATACCCACGAAAAGAGCCATACCAAATTTTTTGTGATTTGAAGTTTCTTGTGAGTTTTTGTTGATTTTGATCTGTGGATCTGGTGTCTAGCAAGTTGATCTAACTCCTATTGCGTCCCCATACCCCAATTTTTCTTTTCCCCTCGAATTTGACAAGAAAATCGTGAAATTTTCACCTACCCCGTCCCCACGGGCCCCAGACCCCGTGCCCACGGGCCCCCGAAAAGTCTCTGGACACCCCGTGCCCACGGACCTGTACCGTGCGCACGGGACCCCGTTCCCACAGCCTTTGACCCCGTGCGCACGGCCCTCCCAGAATCAGCCGCGTGCACTTTACGTTTTCGGTCATAACTTCCACTCCCGAACTCTGATTTGGGTGTTCTTTGGCTCGTTGAAAAGCTAGCGATGTGCCCGAGCTGCTCATCTTGGTTTTAACACCTTTTGACTCCATCAAATTTTGCCCATTTTTGCATCTTTTGCATAGGCCTTCCGCCATAACTTCCGCACCGCCACATACAACTTCCGCAAACTAACCCATTTTGGTTCCTTTGGTATTTCTGGTTGTTTGAGTTGTGATTTGAGTCTCCTAAGGTGTTTCGGCTACTTAGGGGCAGTTACATCTTCATCCACCACCGGTGACTTGTATCGGTCCATCGAATACATCCACCACGAGCTTCCACATCGACGACGACCATCCATCCTTTGAGACCATCTTCAACCGGAAGCAAGGTCGGTTACCCCCGACTTCGTGAAAGGTTAAGTGTGACGAAGGTATCCATTCCGTCATAAACTTTTCCTTCCTTGCCATTACATCTTGATAGCCCCACCATCTTTGTGAATACCTTCATACCTATTGAGACTAGCTATCCGAGTATTGCCGGGCTTCGCAAAAACTTGTGCACCATAGTGATATAATATCATATTGTTGCATCATTGGATATATCATATAGTGAAATTGCTTGCTCCCATGCATATCTTGTGATACTTATCTCATGTAATTGGTTGAGGCTCAATAATAAAAGTGGCAAGGAAGAGAAGAGCAAAAAAAAAGTAAAAAAAACTTTTAAGCAAGAAAAGAATGATCATAAGCTTATAAGCAAAGAGTTGAGCATGAAAAGAGATACTTGTGCATGAGGATACATGGAATAGGGAACATTTAGCTTGCATGCTTATAGGTTGGTGCCAAGAGGTAAATCGTGCCCAAGTGTGCAATCAAGCTAGTGCTCTCCTAGTGTTTTGTGCAACACGAGCTTAGTCTTCGTTAGGCAATCTTGTATTGCTCATCCCTATAGTTGCACAAGCCCCATTATCCCACCGCGTGTGTTTCTTTATTGCCCTCCTCTATATTTGTGATCACTTGCTTTGCATTTTGAGTCCTTTGGATTTATCTCAACATTTACAATATCTTGGGCTTCAATTTGCATGAAATTTGTGCCACTTGTCCTAACCAAGCCACTCGATAAGCTTTACCTTGTAGGTGTGAGTGAACAAGTCCGGTACCAATTCCACTATTCTTTAATTTCACATTGAGTGATACGAGATACATCCTCAACTTTGGGAAAAGGTAGCTTGGTATTGTTTATCTCATTTCCTACTCACCTTTGCTCGAGTCTTGTGATGGATAGGCAAAGCACATCATCTCCGGTCTACAACCACGACGACGAGTTCGATGCTATGAAGAACTTCATCAATGCCAAGATGGACAAGAACATGGAGGAGCTCAAGGTCCTCATCAACAACCGCAAGCGGTCTTCCTCATCTTCGACAAGACGCACGACTGCAAAGACGCCCGAGCTACCATCTCCGGCAAGTACACACAAGCATTGACATCGATAGGACCATGAAGAGCGACCTTCAGGACGTGAGTTGGTTGTTCTGCCGACCCCGTGCACACGGGCCCTTGACCCTCGTGCACACGGGACCCCGTGCACATGGCCTCCTGCACCCCTGTGTGCACGGACCATACAGTACAGCCACATCGACCCCAAGACTATGGCTTCTTTGACACCTTTGGCATCTTCGCCAAGTGACTTCAAGGCATCTTCGCCTTCGGATGTACGGCATCTTCACCTACTCCACGAGCTCAAGTCCACTACTCCCTCGAGCTACTACGACTTTGACATCACGGATGAGTTTCCATTCTTTGGGACTAATGACCCCGATGAATACCTCGAGTGGGAGTGCAAGATGGACGACTACCTCAAGCTACATCAAGTACCTTCCGAAGTTCAAGTGAAGTGCGCCACAAGTACCTTCCACGACTACGCATTGATCTGGTGGCTTCACACACCTTCGAGGAGCTTCGACATGAGTTGGTCCAAGACGAAGAAAGCGATACGACAAGAATTTGTGCCTCCAACCTACACGGAACATCTTCAACGCCAATTGGAGAACACCATACAAGGATCCAAGTCCCTTGATGGGTACTTCAAGAGCATGAAGGAAGCCCTTGCAACGAGCCGGTGTGGACGACCCCATTTGGATGAAGTTCTACTTTGTGATGGGATTGAACAACGACATCTCCAAGACTATCTTCCTCGAGAACTACAAGTCCCTCAACGACAACTACATTGGTGCTCTCAAGGCGGAGCAAGAACTCAAGAAGGCCAAGTCTACTCGACCCCGAGCTCACTTCGCAACGACCATGCTACAAGATGGCGAGAGTGATGATGTGCCATCTTCGGCCTTCATCCACGACGAGAGCAATGATGTGCCATCTTCGGCCTTCATCCACGACGAGAGTGGTGATGTGCCATCTTCGACCTTCATCCACGGCGACGACTACGAGACGGTTGAGCATGGAATTTTCCCTTCGACCACGGCGACGTATGATGACTTGAGTGACTTTTGCCACCATCTTGAGAGTAAGAGTCACTTCACCACTAGCCCCATATATGACGAGATGCCCCAATTCCCATGTGAGGAGAGCCACAACCCCCACCACTTGAGTGAGATGAGTGACTCCACCATACGTGAGATTGAGTGCACCTATTTTGAGGGAGTGAGTGAACCACCACATAGAGAGAGTGAGGTAGTTGATAGGGCATGTGAGGCCATTTTGATTTCTAATGACTTAACCTCTACCTCTATTGTGTCTTCTCATTTGGTGCTAGGTCCCATATATGATGACACGCCGATCCTCGACGACTCCGTCCTTCCTTTGGACAAGACGATGGCCATGGT
>NC_057814.1:376529662-376536514 GCF_018294505.1 Triticum aestivum | reverse complement strand
CACATGGTTCCATCACGACAATGATGTTGACCACAATTTGGTCTTTGCCACCTCACCTACACCACATGAGTGGAATTAGAAAGGTAACATAGGAGAAGGTGATGCTCTAGTCCCACTAGTGGACATTCTTGACATTGATTGCTTGCATGATGTTGATCCACCTATTACCATGCTTCATGCTAGTATGATTTCCCCATGCGATGATTAACCCATTTATGATGAGTTTGATGATTTCCATGAGGAGTCTATTAGTTGTGATGCCATGTTACATAGGATTTCTTGTGATAATTCTCTTGGTCACATCGTGTTCGACAATCCGCTTGCCTTGTCATATGTTATGCATGAGATCAATCATATGTCTTATTTGCAATCTCATCGTAGTGACTATGCATTTGCCATTAAAATAAAACCGATTTGCAAATATGGCATAGATGACAAGCCCATGGTTATCGGCATTTGTTTTTCTTGTGATGATATTGATATGCTTCCTTTGAATCATTTAACTCATATGCCATGCCATGACCACCTAGCTTCGGATATGCATTGTTTTGGATGTTGTCCATTTTCTCCATATGATGTTTCCGATATTGCTCATGAGGAGACCCCCATAGTTTCCTCATACATGTTAGGAGATTTTGATCCATCCCATCCATTGCATGATCCCAATACTTGTGTGCACCATATGCTCCCCATGAATAAAAATGCTATTGATGTGCCCTATACTTGTATGCTAGATTTGCATCCCCATCGTGTTATACATAACAACTATTCTTTCATGATGGATGACATGTTTCTCTATCATGCCTTAAATTTCTTTGAGCATTCTTTATCTTGTGCTAACGCTCACATTCACATACACATCATGATGGATGATGTGTACATTTACCACGCACACACTTTCTTTGGTTGGTGTCTCTTTTGTGTAGGTACCCATGAACACTCGTCAACCTCACAATCCCATGAGTTGACGAAACGAGCTCTAGAGAGCAATGATGATTTGGTATTCCGTGGATTGTCCTTACCACCACTCCCTTCGCGCAAAGACTTTGCGCATCTCTTCTACATGACCCTCACATGGCTATGGGTTATATACCACTTCTCACTTTATGCCCATATTTCCATGTTCACTATGCTTGATATGATCATTCATATGCCTTTTTCATGCATTTGTGACCGATGCTTTGCATTACACATGTTTCTTGATTCACGTACTTGTATGTGTATTTGCAAATTTGGTGGAGATATCTCTTGTTATTGCCATGTTCCATTTGTGACCCATCCCTATGATGATACTTTGATCTCGCATTGTGCTCGTGCTTTCCATATGTCATGTGCATTGCTTATGCCTATTACTTGCTCACATGACATGATTGCCATGATATCCTCTAGTGTGTTGCATCTTCGCTCCACTAGTTTGCACGAAATGATTTATATGCTTGCTTATGTTGCATCACCGATGATTCATACTTGCTCGTTTCTTGCGGTTGATGCCATCCATTTCCATGCTTTGCACATGATTGCTATTACATGTTGCCATGTGTCTCCATATGTTGCCTCTCTCATGCTAGATGATTTGCCTTGTATTGAGTGCAACAATGCTTTTAGTCTTGCTAATGAGATTGCCCCCATAGCATTCTCACATATATTGGAGATTTTGACATTTTCCTTGTGAAGCATGCTTATCTTCCCTCTTTCCACCATATGCCTAGTGCCATGAGTATAGCCATTGCATCATATTACTCATGCACTTTTGCTTCTAATGGTTATGTGCAAGAGAAGAGAACCATCATGATGGATGATGTGTTTATCTACCATGCACATACGTTGTTTGCTTTCTTTTGTGCATGTGTAGGATACTTGGACTTCGTGTCGACTTTCACTTCACGTGGGTTGACCATTCGAGCTCTTGAGAGCGAGCCTCATACATTCGACCACGACTCGCTTCTACACCACATTCCCTACCACTTCGGCATTGTGAAGGACGCACAAGGACATGCTTTCGAGGTGATATCCTTCTATCTCGAGAACACCCAAACCATGAGCATGCATATTGTGGATCATACTTCATGTGTTGCTTGCACCATGACACTTTGCACACATGCTAGCGATCTAGCTTCGACTTATCATTGCCACATTGCTATGCCTCATGACATATATGCCTTGTGTGTTGCATCCAATTCTTGGATTTCTTGCTCCTATCATATGTTTGGTTGCAACAATGTCATTTCTTCACATATGCCATGTCCCATTGCTTGTCACATGATTGACTTGGTTGCCTCACACATGTTGAACAATTGCTCTTTCCATTGTGTTGTGTGCCACGCTATCCTCACCACACCATATGCATGTTATGCTTGGATTGTCTTGCACTTGCCCCATGTATTTAGACATATCATTACATTTGGTGTTGTGAATGACTCGTATGCCTACCATAGACCTTTTGTTGAGCACTTTGCGCATTCTTGCTATGACATTGAGGTAGATGCTTGTTCACTTCTCAAACATATTTGCATCTCTACCTCTCATTTTCATGCTTGTTTCCATGATGTCCTTGATTGTGCTCAATTTATATGCTTAAATGCCATGAGACACTTCTTTGTCAAACCATATGCTATGCTTGATGACAACACTTGTTGGGTGAATCACCTCTCGAATGCTTGGTTTTGCTCTAATGCCAACCACATTTGTTTTTCCAAGTGCTTGTTATCTTTCACATTGGAGAGTGCCCATTTGGAACTACAAGACGACAAATGCTTGGTGATCGTCCACTTATACATGGCGACATCATCTCTTTCCCATGGTGATTTGGATTTTGATCCGAGTTCGGATCTTTCCCAAGGGGGAGGGGATGATGCGGAGCATCCTATGGTCATCACCATGTCAAGAGTCCATTTGGCAAGTGACACGTGCGACATCTACTTCATACATACAAAGGTGAATCATCTCCTTTACACGTGTCCACTTGTACCTCTCGAGGATGGTATACTACTTGACCCCTCTATCGTGTGCCTACATAGGTGTGAGCGGAGCTACACATTCAACGAGGAAGAGTCCAAGAAGAAGAGAACATCTACACCATCCAAGAAGGAAGCCTGGGAGCAAAGAAGGAAGCGCCAAGAAGAAGGCAGCAGGTCCCAGGCGACCCCGTGCACACGAGCGTGTACCATGCCCACGGGACCCCGTGTCCACGGGCCTCAGGGACCCCGTGCGCATGGGCTCATGCGTCAGGTCTCTGGATACCCCGTGTGCACGGGTTCCACTTACCCCGTGCACACGGGGCCCCCTGAAGGTTCACTGGTGCGCGTCGGTCCTAAACAAACAGTTTTTTTACCCCTTTCCGCGACGGCATTTGGAACCGTCGCCAAGTGAGTGTGTGCGATAGGGTGTCCTTCCCACACGACCCAGAAATCGTCGGGGATAGGCCCTCCTGGGACCCAGGCTGGGGCCGTGTGCGATCGGGCGAGGCATCGAAACCCAATCATTTTCGTAGGTATGTATATCCCACACGGTGAATCGCAGAAATCATTTCCGTAGGTATGTACATCCAACATGGTGAATCCCAAAAATCATTTCCGTAGGTATGTACATCCCACACGGTGAATCCCAGAAATCATTTCCGTAGGTATGTTTATCCCACACGGTGAATCCCAGAAATCATTTCCGTAGGTATGTACATCCCACACGGTGAATCCCAGAAAAACATTTCCATTCGTATGTATATCACACACAGTCAATCCAAGGAATACGTTTCCGTTCTTATGTACATCCCACACAGTCAATCCAGGGAAAACGTTTCCGTTCGGACTTACATCCCACACAATTTTATGAGTAGGCTCGTGTGTGAAAGGTGTAACTATCACACACGGTCTTCTTGTTAACTGTTTGCTTTTATCAACTATATCACACACGATTTGATGAAGAAAACTGTGTGGCATTGGGCTATCCATCGCAACCGCTTTTACTGCTAGAACTGTTTGCAAAGGTCCATGACACATTTAGCAGGTTTATTAGTTTACAATTAATAATTCCAGTATTACGCAAATTCACATTTCATATCGAACAACTGTTTGCCAATTTCATATCAGGCACATAAATATATTATAACATCACGGTATGGTAGCTACATGAAAACAGCACAGTACAACACATAGCTAGTTCAACTTCATAAGAACAATATATTCATTTCCCTAATCGTGATCATCCAGACTCGTCTTATCCACCTCTGCTTTCAGTTCAGTAAGAACCCGTTTTGCACGGGCCAACTGGGAAAGTGCCTCCTCCTTCGCCAACACCATCTTAGCAAAGTATTTAAAAAAATCTGAGCTCATTCTCCACCTTCAACTTTTTATCCCGCATCTTGAAATATGCTTCAGCGTTGACAAGACTTTCTCTAAGCCTAGCTGTGTTCACTTCCTCATACATGCTCCAGAGCTTCGGTAGGCACATCTTCAAAGACTGTGGCCACTCTTGATCAACCCACTCCAAGTAAGAACACTTCCGTTCATCCTATAATATTTAAAACTAGATCAGTAACAATTGTAGGGGAAATGGGTTTATAGCAACATAGAAAATCACCAATGCTTATTTTGAAAAACTGTAGAAACATGTTAATTATGACATATCTTCTCAAAAAGATCAATGTGCAAATGCAATAATTGGTACTGAGACAACAACCAAATTCTGGAACATCAGAAGCTATAAACTACAACGACGCTACAAGTTCTTACTCATGTACAATAAATAAAAATTGACCATTTTATGAGGAAGGTAAATATAACTGCAACAGCATAGCGGTAGTGTTTGGATGACAGCAAATTGATACTAACAGGTGTGTACATGCACAAATTTAGTAACATACAACTAATAGCACTAAGGTCGTCCACTATGTATGCCAAAACTGGTGTAAAGACAACTGTTGCTACATCTCGCACCGGTGCCCTGAACTGGCGAGCCGATGTAGCGGAAAAAAATAAGGGACCCGGACTCCAGAGCACATAGTTGCTCCGATGCCCAGTTCCTTCGTGCCATAAAGATTTAGTATTTTACTGCTTCGCTGCTCGGATGTGTGGACCAAAGTTGGCTGCACAAACTGCTGAAGCGGTGCCAAATAATTTTCTAATGGCACCGCTGATGAGATGGCAACAATTTAAGATACTAGGTACAAACTGTGACACTGTCTTAGGATGCGTTTGGTTGATGGTGTGGTATGAATGGGTTGGGACCGTGACAGTGTCTGAATCACATCTAACATTTGATTTGTAACAATGGAAGGGGGTCTAACCTTCTCTGCACATGCCAGAAACTTCCTCCCAGTGTCCACAGGATCAAACGCAAGTAGCTTCACGCATGGAGATTGACGGTGACAATGAGCAGATAGATCTTGAGCCACCCCGCTCCATTCGTTGCCACTGATGGTCTTAGGGAGCTACAAGAGGAAGAAACGACTCAAATTGACCTCCAGGTAAAAATCCTTCATTCCAAGTCATAGCCTGAGAGAGAGAAGAGAGGCATACCCGGGTGGTGAAGTAGTAGTCGCCGGAGGAGGAACCGCTGGAGATGTCTTTGAAGAAGACCATGGCAACCCCGGCGGTAGGATGCGAGACGGCGAGAGCGAGGAAGCGGCTATAGCTTAGCAAGGAAGGAAGGAAGGAGGAAACATGGGAAATGTGACTTGTGGTCGGGGAGAAAAGGGGGTGGGGAAGGGGGGAAGGGGGCGGGGGTAGATATTTTGGCGGCAGGCCAAAATTTTGGAAATGTGGAGGGAAACTTTGCGCGCAGTGCCGCCAGACCATTCACTTTGAGCGATTGTATGCATCGCAAACGATTCTTCTGCTTTACGCGCATGGGCTGAGTTTGATAATTCAAATTTTGGTCTCAAGGCATGGGCACATTCTCTTTGAACGCGCGCGGTGCCGCCGGACCATTCACTTTGAACGATTGTGTGCATCGCAAATGATTCTTCTGCTTTACGCGCATGGGATGAGTTTGATAATTCAAATTTTGGTGGAAATTTCCCCGGGTACGTCATTGCATAATTTAACATCGCTTGCTAATTTGGGCAGACAAAAGAGTGTACAGCAGACAGACCACACTTACTGAATCGAGCAATTTTAGTAATTACACAAAGCCAGTTGACCTAAACATTGCTCTAACAAAAGACCATCATTAAAAACAAAGCCTAAGTACGCATAATTAAAAATCTGCCACCGCGCCGGCCTATGCAACGCCGGTGTGAGATGAGACGTCGATGACTTGTCCTGGCGACATGCCGCCGTTGGTGGACTCCGCGTCCCCCTGCTGAAGTCGACAGCGTCCTCGTCCTCGTTCTCGTCCTTGGCGCTGCCCTCAAGGTTGTAGTACTCGTAGTAGTGGTTGCGCCACAGCTCGCGTTGGTACTCCACCGCCGATTCCTCGACGGACAGACTCTTCTCTACCTCGACCTCGGCCACGCGCAACTCCTCCTCCTGGCGCTCCTCGATCTCCGCCGCCTCCTGCATCTCCAGCTCCCGCTCGGCGACCTCATGAGGAAGTAGGTGCTCCATGGCCACCGCCGCCTTTTCAGACGTGGGTTGCATGGTGGAGTCCGAGGTGGCCTGGAATATCTTGGCGTGTGCATCCTCGATCTTGGCGTAGATGGCCTCGACCCGGGCCAGAGCAACATCAGCGGCACTGACGGCAGCTCAAGCGCTCTCGGCGTTTGCAGCCGCCGTCGCAGCAGCAGCTGCAGTCGTCTCGGCTACTGCAGCTGCCCTGTCGGCTGCCGCAGACGCCCTCTTAGCGGAAGCAGCCGTGCTCAATGCGGATGCGGCGGCACTCTCGGCGTAGGCGGCCGCGCTCTCGACACAGGCGGCG